>NC_025996.2:68586598-68628501 GCF_000442705.2 Elaeis guineensis
ACGTGGTTAATGCCATGATCATAAGTTTTGGTGTTTTAGAAAACTTTTAGGAAGAAGCTCTTTTAACTTCTACTTTTATTCTTAATAGAGTTCTATCTAAGGATAAAGAGAATAATTCCTATAAGCATTGGAAGAGACATGCACTGAAGTTGAGTTGCTTCTAAGTCTAGGGTTGCTTAGCTAAGGTTTTTGTTTTTGAATCTAAAATAAATAAAATTGATCCTAAAACTATTGATTCTATCTTTATTGGCTATTCCCTTGGCAATAGTACCTATCATTTTCTTGTTATTCATTTTGATTTGAATGATATATCTATTAATACGATTAATGAATCTAGAGATACTATCTTCTTTGAAAATATATTTCCTTTCAAGACTTGAATCCCTAGATCCACGTTTAATTATGACTTTTTTTCCTTGCCTACTCCCAATTAGTTCTCTAGTCCTTTGATCTCTTATGATCCTATATCTAATCAACCTAGACTTTTTTCTGAGCCCAAAAGGAGCAAGAGGATTAGGACCAAAAGAATCTGGATAAATATTTCTTTACCTTCTTAGTTGAGGATATACCTATCTCATACTACAAATCTATGAGATCTCCTGATACTCCTTTCTAGAAAGAAGCAATTAATAATGAGATTGAATCCATTATTGAAAATAATACTTAGATTTTCAGTGATTTACCTTCTAGAAGCAAACCTTTAGGTCATAAATGGATCCTTAGAAAGAAACTTAGGGTTGATGGATAAGTGGAAAAGTATAAGGCATGGCTTGTAGTCCAGGATTTTAGGCAAAATGTCAGTATTGATTTCTTTGATCTTTATATGCATGTCCGAGCATTACCATGATCCAAATCCTCCTTGCTATTGCTTCTATCTATAAATTCTCTATTCATCAAATGGATGTGAAGACTATCTTTTTTCATGAAGATCTTGATGAAGAAATTTGTATGACTCAACCTAAGGGCTTCATAGTGCTAGATTAAGAGAATAAAGTATGCAAGCTTATTAGGTCTTTGTATGGGCTAAAGCAAGCATCTAAATAATGGTACAAAAAATTTGATAGTATCATTATTTTTTATAGTTTCCAAATTAATGAATCTAATTGTTGGTGCAAAAATCAGCTTGAGCCGAAGAAGCTGGAGTCGAGGGAGTCGCGATCGCCATCGGGACCTGCAAAAGAAGTCAAAACCGGAGGTGGGGTTACTCCGGCAAGACCCTTCGACGCTCAAGTCAGTTCTCTGCCTCAACAAGAATGGAGTGCTCGAACGAAAATTTTAGTAGAGTTTCTAGGTAAAAATGAGGGCTTATGGAATAATATATCTGGGGTTCCCCTTTTATAGATGGAGGGGGCAACAAATTGATGGCGACGTCTGAAACCGTCTGATCGTGGGCCGCCCGGAGTCAGGAGGAATTTATTACGGAGGGTGGTGGAGCGGGATCGTGGTTATCGCCATGGCTTGCCACGTGGAATCAGTTACGAGGAGTGGAGTGGCATCCGCTGTCGTAACTTGTCAGGGAGTGGTGGACTCGCACAGAATCCGCCACAGGGAGTGGAGCAGAGTTGTGGCCATTAATACGGCCTGTCAGGGAGTAATGGGGCTACGCAGGGTCCGCCGTAGGGAGTGGAGCAGTGGTGTCCATTACTGTGGCTTGTCAGGGGATCCAAACTTGTTGGCCGAAGTTCGGTTGGAGTCGGTAGTGAGGTCCGGCACCCATAGGAGTTTGGACGAGGTCTTCCCGCAGTCGGAATAGAAGACGGAGTCTGACTCTCGTAGAAGTCCGGACGTAGTCTACTTGCAGTTGGGGATCGCAGGCGGAGTTCGGCTCCCGTAGCAGTCCGGGTGGAGTCTTCCTGTAATTGAAATAAAAAATGAAGTCCGACTCCCGTAGGAGTCTGGACAAGGCTTACCAGCGGTAGAAGTCGTGGACGGAGCCCGGCTCCTGAAGGAGTCCGGGCAAAGTCTTCCTTGCCACAGAAGTGGTGAACGGAGTCCAGCTCCCGTAGGAGTCCGGGCGGAGTCTTTCTTGCCGCAGAAATTATGGACGGAGCTCGGCTCCCGTAGGAGCCCGGGCGGAGTCTTCCTTGCTGCAGAAATTGTGGACGGAGCCCAGCTCCCGTAGGAGCCCGGGCGGAGTCTTCCTTGCTGCAGAAATTATGGACGGAGCCTGGCTCCCGTAGGAGCCCGAGCGGAGTCTTCCTTGCTGCAGAAATTGCGGACGGAGCCCAGCTCCCGTAGGAGCCCGAGCTGAGTCTTCCTTGCTGCAGAAATTATGGACGGAGCCTGGCTCCCGTAGGAGCCCGGGCGGAGTCTTCCTTGCTGCAGAAATCGCGGACGGAGCCCGGCTCCCGTAGGAGCCCGGGCGGAGTCTTCCTTGCTGCAGAAATTGCGGACGGAGCCTGGCTCCCGTAGGAGCCCGGGCGGAGTCTTTCTTGCTGTAGAAATCGCGGACGGAGCCCGGCTCCCGTAGGAGCCCAGGCGGAGTCTTCCTTGCTGCAGAAATCATGGACGAAGCCCGGCTCCCGTAGGAGCTCGGGCGGAGTCTTCCTTGTTGCAGAAATCGCAGACAGAGCCCGACTCCCGTAGGAGCCCGGGCAGAGTCTTCCTTGCTGCAGAAATCATGGACGGAGCTCGACTCCTGTAGGAGCCCGGGCGGAGTCTTCCTTGCTGCAGAAATCATGGATGGAGCCCGACTCCCGTAGGAGCCCGGGCGGAGTCTTCCTTGCTGCAGAAATCGTGGATGGAGCCCGGCTCCCGTAGGAGCTAGGGCGGAGTCTTCCTTGCTGCAGAAATCGCGGACGGAGCCCGGCTCCCGTAGGAGTCCGGGCGGAGTCTTCCTTGCTGCAGAAATCGCGGACGGAGCCCGGCTCCCGTAGGAGCCCGGGCGGAGTCTTCCTTGCTGCAGAAATCATGGACAGAGCCCGGCTCCCGTAGGAGCCCGGGCAGAGTCTTCCTTGCTGCGGAAATTGCGGATGGAGCCCGGCTCCCGTAGGAGTCCGGGCGAAGTCTTCCTTGCTGTAGAAATCGTGGATGGAGCCTGGCTCCCGTAGGAGCTCGGGCGGAGTCTTCCTTGCTGCAGAAATCGCGGATGGAGCCCGGCTCCCGTAGGAGTCTAGGCGGAGTCTTCCTTGCTGCGGAAATCGCGGACGGAGCCCGGCTCCCGTAGGAGTCCGGGCGGAGTCTTCCTTGCTACGGAAATCGCGGACGGAGCCCGGCTCCCGTAGGAGACCTGGCGGAGTGACGGGAGTTCACCAACAGTTGTCGAAAGTCAGAAGAGACTCGCGAGGGTTGACCCTGCCACGAACTTCGGTCGAGGGTATTTTATGCCCAACACCAGTCCCCCCACTTTCGAGTTTGAATTTCGAATGAAGGAAGTATGGAGAGGTTGTCGTAGCCGAAGTTCTCCCCCCGACATCCGGGTGCAATCATCCTCGGATATGTCGGCATTTAATGCACGCATGCCAGTGCCCTTTTTTCGATTAAGGTGACCCGAAGAGTCTTTTCGGAACTCCCACCGAGATGTGATCCCAAGCGTCGCACCATGGAAATTTGCGAACAGTCAATCCTCAATAGCGGCGAGTTGGACACGCGGGACACGCGGTAAGCACCTGTTGGTCTAGAGACACCCGCCACCATAATTGCGCTAAGATCTGCTGCCTATTTAAACCCCCTACCCTTCCTTCGAGGCTTTACTCCGCCAAAAGGACGGCACCTTTCTTTCGTCCGAGAGCCTAGCTACTCAGCCACTCCCTCGGTGCCCCTGCCAACTCCAAGCATCCTCCGCGTCGGTCTTTGCTGTCTCTCTGCCATCTTCAGCCCCCTGATTCCTCTCTAAGGGGTTTCCCCGCCAGGTCCTCCACCCCGGAGGCCATCCTCAAGAGGATGCCAAGGGCTTGGAGGAAGGCAAGGAGGAGAACAGCGGTCTGCGAGTTCTCCGGTCATCGAGCGGCCGTTGAAGGTCTCCGTCGCTTCAAAGGGGGCTCGAGGAAGAATTTCTTCAACGACAGGGGTTTAATAACGGGGACCGCCAGTAAAGGCGTTCTGCCTGAGAATTTTGGAGTAGCAAGATGGGATGATACCGGTCAGGAGGGCAGAGCTGTCGTCACAAGCTGTGGCGGGATTCTTGATGTCGTCGGGGCCGAGGGACCAGAAGCGGTCGGCGTCGACGGTGGGGCAGTAAAACTTATTGCGGGGACGGTGGAAGTAGCGCATGCCGACCTTGCCAGAACATGTTGGACGGCGGCTGTCATGGAGCATTCGGTGATGGCGCATATCTCTGGTGCCACCGCTGCCTCCGGGGTGACTCCGGTTCTTCTTGAAACAGGTCTTCGTCGCTGCTGCCGTTGCCCTTATTGCCCCCTGGAACCCATCCCATCCTTTTCCCCTGAGGTCGGGACTTCAGAGATGGAGCGAAACAAGGCGGGATGAGAGCCGATAGGCCTGCCACACGCACTGGAAAACACGGCTGGGAAGGACAGAAATGGGAAGAGAAGTTTGCAGCTTGAAGCGGCCTCCGGTGTATTCTTTCCAAGCCATGTTCTCGAGCCTTGTAATAATGTATTCTTTTCTGGCCCTCCGGGTCTTGTAACGTACATTTTGTTAGTTGAAAAATGAGAAGAAGATTTTGTTACCTCGTCCGCACTTTGCATCGAGTTGTTGTCTGCCGAACTTCCTTCCTTTCCTCATCTTTTCTTCTTCTTTCTTCTCTCTTTTTTTTTTTTGACGTCATCCTAAGGTCACCGGTGGCCCTTTTATTCATGTTGAATTATCGTTTGCCAAGCTCCTTTTCAATTTTTGCATCGTTCGAAGATACCCGGTTGCCATCGTATCGACCCATCCTTTCCGTCAGTGGCTGCAGACTCGCCTGGGGGCCATCCGGGCTTGGTGTCCCCCTCAGGGTTTGAGCTCGGAGGTCTGAGCTTCTGTCACCCTGAGGAAGTTGTCCTACCTTGGATTTGCATCAAAAGCTTCCTTGAAAGCTGGGACTCCTGATGGGAGCCCCAATCCCTGCTGTGACAGGGTTCTCTGCACCTTGGACGCTGTTTGTTTTTCAATCATCGCTGATGTGGTCCATCACCTTCCTTTTTCTTTTTCGCTTGGAATTTTTCCTCCGCTCTCAGTAAGGCTACTGGAGTTCGGCTTTCGTAGGCAAAGTCGGGGCGAAGTTCGGCTCTCGTGGGAGTCCGGACGAAGATTACCAACAGTTGAAGTTGGTGACGAAGTCTGGCTCTCGTAGGAGTCCGGCGGAGTCCTCCCTGTGATTGGAGTTACGGACGGAGCCCGGCTCCCATGGAGTCCGGGCGGAGTCTTCCTGCAATTGAAGTAAGGTGCGAAGTCCGGCTCCCGTAGGAGTCCGGATGGGGTTTATCATCAGTTGAAGTCGGCGATGGAGCCTGGCTCCTGTAGGAGTCCGGGCGGAGCTTACCGATGGTTGAAGTTGGTGATGGAGCCCGACTCCCGTAGGAGTCTGGGCGAAGTCCTCCTTGCGGTAGAAGTCGCGGACGGAGCCCGGCTCCCGTAGGAGTCCGAAACTTCGACTTTGCTCAAGCTAGGGTTAGGTTCTCCTCCTGTCCTTAGCAGGGCTGTGGGGGCGCATATGGGCGTTGCAGGGCCTCTCTCCCCATCCGATCTAAATGGAACCGGGCCTTCGACTTTGCTCAAGCTAGGATGAGGTTCTCCTCCTGTCCTTAGCAGGGCTGTGGGGGCACATATGGGCGTTGCAGGGCCTCTCCCCCCATTCAGTCTAAATGGAACCGGGCCTTCGACTTTGCTCAAGTTAGGGTGAGGTTTTCCTCCTGTCCCTAACAGGGCTGTGGGGGACATATGGGCGTTGCAGGGCCTCTCCCCCCATCCGGTCTAAATGAAACCGGGCCTTCGACTTTGCTCAAGTTAGGGCGAGATTTTTCTCCTGTCCCTAACAGGGCTATGGGGGCGCATATGGGTGTTGCAGGGCCTCTCCCCCCATCCGATCTAAATGGAACCGGGCCTTCAACTTTGTCGGGACGAGGTTTCCCTTTCGTTTCTGATACAGTTTGTTTGAATTGTCCAAAGACATACAGGTATGCAACTTTCAATTAAAATGAAGTTATTGGTAGTACATCCGTAAGTTTTTCGAGCTCCACGGTCGTGGGAGGTCGGCTCCTCTGAGTTCCTTAAGATAATAAGTTCCGGGCCGGACTACTTTTTTGACTTCATGCGGTCCTTCCCAGTTTGGGGCGAGTTTCCCCGGTCCTGAGTTTGCGAGACAGCGGCTCGTCGAAGCACTAGATCGCCTGCTCTAAAGGCTTTGTTCTTGACCCGGGCGTTGTAATATCGAGCGACTTTCTGTCTGTAGGCTGCCATTCGAATTGAGCTATCTCCCGTCTTTCTTCCAGCAGGTCGAGGTTGGCTCTAAGACTTTGCGAATTTTGATGTTCGTTGAATGCCACTACTCGTGCCGACGGGAGTTTAAGCTCGATTGGGATGACGGCTTCCGTACCGAAGGCTAAAGCAAAGGGGGTCTCCCCAGTAGGTAGCCTCTGGGTAGTTCGATACGCCCACAATACATGATAAAGTTCGTCCGCCCAAGTTCCCTTCACTTTTTCGAGCCTTGTCTTAATCCCCTGCAAAAGGGTTCTGTTGGTCACCTCAGCTTCGCCATTCGCCTGGGGATGGGCTACTGATGTAAGTTATGGAGATGTTTAGATCTTCACAGAATTCGATAAATTTTGCTCCCGCGAATTGCCATCCATTATCAGTGATTAGGGTTCTAGACAGACCGAACCTACACACGATCGACTTCTAGACAAAATCTTGCACTTTTGCTTCTGTGATTTTCGCTAGTGGTTCGGCTTCAACCCATTTGGTGAAGTAGTCGATCGCTACAAGGAGGAACTTTCTTTGCCCAGACGCCATGGGAAAGGGGCAAGGATGTCCATCCCCCATTGTGCAAAGGCCATGGGGCACTCAAGGCGTGAGCTCGGTGGCGGGCTGTCTCTGGACGTTGGCGTATCTCTGGTATCGATCACACTTTTTGACATATTCAATCGAATCATGATGCATTGTTGGCCAGTAATATCCTTGACGGAGCAACTTGTGGGATAAAGATCTAGCCCCCAAATGGTTTCCGCAAATTCTTCATGTACTTCCCACAAGGCGTAGTCAGCTTCCGAGGGCCGGAGACATTTTAAGAGGGCAAGGAGTATGATCTCTTGTACAATTTCCTCATAAAGGATGTATCGGGAGGCTTGATTTCAGAGCTTCCGAGCTTCTTTCGCATCCTGAGGGAGAACTCCATCTCTGAGATAGATTATCAGTGGGTCGACCCAGCTGGGCTCGTGGTCAATCTCCATCACGGGCCACGATCTTCTGTACTCGGGTGTTTTAGAACTTCAAAGAGAGCCTTTGGGCAATTCGGCCGAAGCCAACGTCGCAGCTTGGAGAGAAGGTCAGCCTGGGTATTTTCCACCTTGGAATCTGTCTAATGTTGAAGCTACTAAAGGCGGGGGTGAGCTCCTTTACCGTCTCAAGGTATTTGGCCATACTGTCCTCCCGCACTTCGTAACTCCCGTGACTTGCCCACACTAGTTGAGAGTCACTGTGCACCCGGAGCTGACCTATTTCCAGCTCTTTGCAATCCTTAGTCCTGCGATCAGAGCTTCATATTTCGCTCCATTGTTTGTTGCAGGAAACTCGAAATGCAGAGTGTATTCCACGATGACTCCCTCCGGACTGACCAAGATCAGACCCGCACCTGCGCCCGACATGTTGGAAGATCCGTCCACATAGAGGGCCCAAAAGCGATCAGAGGGATCGGCCTCTTCTTCAGGGGAGTTCGGTTGGGACTTCAGGTCTCAATTTTGCTTTGTTCAGGTTCAGCCTCCCTTGGGATGGTAACTCTACTATGAAATTTGCCAGTATTTGAGCCTTCACTGCTGGCCTGGGTCGATAGTTGATGTCGAATTCTGTGAGCTCGATCGCCCATTTTGCCATCCTCCCGGAGGTGTCCACCCGATGCAAAACCGCTTGATCGGTTGATTGGTGAGTAGCGTCACGGTGTGCCCTTGAAAGTAGGGTCGGAGCCTCTAGACTGCAATCAACAAGGCGTAAGTCAATTTTTCTAATTTGGTGTACCTGGTCTCGGCGTCTCTCAACGATGGCTAACGTAGTAGATTGGCCGCTGGACTTTCACCTCTTCTTTGATAAGGACGGCCGCGAGGGCCATGGGAGAGACCGTCAGGTATAGAAATAGCTCCTCCCCAGGCTCAGGCTTTGCTAACAGCTGGGGTGAGCCAAGGTAGCTCCTTAATTCTTCAATGCCTGTTGGCACTCAGAGGTCCAACAGAAGTTCTTCGCTGCTTGAGGATTTGAAAGAAGGGCAAGCACCGTTCGGCCGACCTTGCGATGAAGCGATTAAGGGCCGCTATCCTCCCCGTGAGGCGCTGAACCTCTTTTACCGATTTGAGACGGCCATCTCCTGGATGGCGCGAATTTTCTCTGGATTGGCCTCGATCCCGTGCCCTGATACCATGAAGCCCAGGAACTTTCCTGAGGTTACTCCGAAAGCGCATTTAGTTGGGTTCAGCTTCATTCTATATTTTCGGAGAGCGTCGAAGGTCTCCTCGAGGTCGTTGACATGATCTCTAGAAGATTTGCTTTTTACGAGCATATCGTCCACGTAGACCTCCATATTACGGCCGATTTGTTCCTTGAAGATTTTATTCACCAATTGTTGGTAGGTTGCGCCCGCATTCTTGAGGCGAAAGGCATGACCCTGTAACAGTAAAGGCCATGATTAGTGATGAAAGCTGTCTTTTCTTCGTCTTCCGGTGCCATTCTAATTTGATTATAGCCGGAGAATGCATCCATGAAGGTGAGGAGCTCATGGCCCAAGGTCGGTCCACCAGTTGATCGATTCTGGAAAGGGGATAGCTGTCCTTCGGACAGGCCTTATTCAATTTTTTGAAGTCTATGCACATCCTCCACTTGCCATTTACTTTTTTGACCAGGACAACGTTGGAAATCCAATCAGGATAATTGACTTTCTTAATGAATCCGGCTTTAAGGAGCTTATCCACTTCCTCGGCTGTCGCCTTCTGCCTCTCCGGAGCATGACTTCGAATTTTTTCTTTCGTCGGTCGATGCTTTGGATCGATGGCCAGATGATGCTCCATGACTTCCGTGTCAATCCCTGGCATGTCTGCTGGGATCCAAGCGAAAACGTCCGCATTCCTTCATAGAAAATCAATGAGACGCATCCGCACCTCCTCCCCTAGGTTGGAGCCGATCATCGCTACATGCTCCGCATTCCAGTCATTCAAAGAGATTGGTACCAGATCTTCGATTGGGGCACCGCTCTCTTCGGTGAGGTCATCGCGAGCGTCCAGTCCATCGACGGGACAGGGGTCAGATTGATCGCTTCTTTACAAGGCTATATTGTAGCAGTGTCTGGCCAGGGCTTGGTCTTCCCGGACCTCTCCGATCTCCTGGTTGGTGGGGAATTTCAACTTCAAATGGTAGGTCGATACGACGGCTCGGAGAGCATTGAGGCTAGGTCGGCCGAGGATTACATTGTAGGCTGAAGGCACCTTCACCACCAAGAAATTCACCAGGGCCCTGGATTGCCTTGGATATTGACCTGCGACCATAGTCAAGGTTATTATTCCTTCCGTCGGAACGGCGTCGCCGGTAAATCCTACCAAAGGAGAGCTAATCGGTCTCAAATGGCTGTCAAGAATGGACATTCTTGAAAAGGCATCGTAGAACAAGATGTCGGTCGAACTTTCATTGTCGACAAGAATGCGACGGATGTCATAATTTGCTATATTCAAGGAAACTACGACCGCATCGTTATGGAGGAATTGGACTCCCTGAGTGTCCTCTTCGGTAAAGGTTATGGGCTCTTCAATCTTTTGCCGCTTGGGGGATGCAGCCGGTATGTTGGTTGTTTCCTGTCGGGATCCTCCCGAGATGGTGTTGGCGGAATCCGTCAGAGGCCGATCATCCGGCCACTCCATGCCGGCGACCATAGCCGGAGGATGCGGGGCCTGGGGAACCAGAGGTGAGATCGGGGTCCGAGATATGGCTGCGGAGGCCGTGGGTAGCTGTGTGGGTGCTTCGCGAGAAGGCATCAGGCGAGGATCCAGTGGGGGAAAGGAGGAGTGGGTGTCGGAGAGGATGACCGGAGGCGACTCCGTTGAGCGCTCCTTTAAGAACAAGGGTATCGTGCGAAGGTTCGCCCCCTTCCTCTAGCGCCAATCCTGTTGGTGCAAAAATCCGCTTGCGTCGGTGAAGCTGGAGTCGAGGGAGTCGCGGTCGCCGTCGGGACCTGCAAAAGAAGTCTAAACCGAAGGTGGGGTTGCTCCGGCAAGACCCTCCGACGCTCAAGTCAGTTCTCTGCCTCAACAAGAATGGAGTGCTCGAATGGAAATTTTAGCAGAGTTTCTAGGTAAAAACGAGAGCTTATCCAATAACGTATCTGGAGTTTTCCTTTTATAGACGGAGGGGGCAACAAATTGATAGCGACGTCTGAAAACGTCTAGTCATGGGCCGCCCAGAGTCAGGAGGAATTTATTACGGAGGGTGGTGGAGCGGGATCGTGGCTATCGCCGTGGCTCGCCACGTGGAATCAGTTACGGGGAGTGGAGCGGTGTCCGCCGTCGTGACTTGTCAGGGAGTAGTGGACTCACACAGAATCCACCACAGGGAGTGGAGCAGGGCCGTGGCCATTATTACGGCCTGCCAAGGAGTGATGGAGCCGCGTGGGATCTGCCGCAGGGAGTGGAGCAGCGTCGTGGAGTGATGGAGCTGCGTGAGATCTGCCGCAGGGAATGGAGCAGAGTCGTGGAGTGATGGAGCTGCGTGAGATCTGCCGCAGGGAATGGAGCAGAATCGTGGCTGTTACCGCAGCGCGCCAGGGGGTGAAGGTCTGTCGGCTGAAGCCCGGCTGGAGTGTCTGGCGAGGAGAGGTAGTTAGCCATCTGTCCAAGAGGAGCTCAGAATCCGACTTTCGTAGAAGTCCGGGCGGAGTCTCCCTCGGAGTTGTGGACGGAGCCCAGCTCCCGTAGGAGTCCGGGCGTAGTCTTCCTTGGAGTTGAGAACGGAACCTGGCTCCCGTAGGAGTCCGGACGGAGTCTTCCTGCAATTAAAGTCAGGTGCGAAGTCCGGCTCCCGTAGGAGTCCGGACGGATCTTACCAGCAGTTGAAGTTGGCGACGGAGCCCGGCTCCCGTAGGAGTCCGAGCGGAGTCCTCCTTGCGGTAGAAGTCGTGGGCGGAGCCCAGCTCCCGTAGGAGTCCGGGCGGAGCTTCCTCTGAAGTTGTGGACGGAGCCCGGCTCCCGTAGGAGTCCGGGCAGAGTCTTCCTTGGAGTTGTGGACGGAGTCCGGCTCCTGTAGGAGTCCGGGCGGAGTCTTCCTTGGAGTTGTGGATGAAGTCCGGCTCCCGCAGGAGTCCGGGCGTAGTCTTCCTTGGAGTTGGAGACGGAGCCCGGCTCCCGTAGGAGTCCGGGCGGAGTCTTCCTGCAATTAAAGTCAGGTGTGAAGTCCAGCTCCCGTAGGAGTCCGGACAGAGCTTACCAGCAGTTGAAGTTGGCGACGGAACTCGGCTCCCGTAGGAGTCCGGGCAGAGTCCTCCTTGCGGTAGAAGTCGTGGGCGGAGCCCAGCTCCCGTAGGAGTCCGAGCGGAGCTTCCCCTGGAGTTGTGGACGGAGCCCGGCTCCCGTAGGAGTCCGGGCGGAGTCTTCCTGCAATTAAAGTCAGGTGTGAAGTCCGGCTCCCATAAGAGTCCGGATGGAGCTTACCAGCAGTTGAAGTTGGCGACGGAGCCCGGCTCCCGTAGGAGTTCGGGTGGAGTCCTCCTTGTGGTAGAAGTCGTGGGTGGAGCCCAGCTCCCGTAGGAGTCCGGGCGGAGCTTCCCCTGGAGTTGTGGACGGAGCCCGGCTCCCGTAGGAGTCCGGGCGGACTCTTCCTTGGAGTTGTGGATGGAGCCCGGCTCCCGTAGGAGTCCGGGCGGAGTCTTCCTTGGAGTTGTGGACGGAGCCCGGCTCCCGTAGGAGTCCGGGCGGAGTCTTCCTTGGAGTTGTGGACGAAGTCTGGCTCCCGCAGGAGTCCGGGCGGAGTCTTCCTTGGAGTTGTGGATGGAGCCCGGCTCCCGTAGGAGTCCGGGCGGAGTCTTCCTTGGAGTTGTGGACGGAGCCCGGCTCTCATAGAAGTCCGGGCGGAGTCTTCCTTGGAGTTGTGGACGGAGCCCGACTCCCGTAGGAGTCCGGGCGAAGTCTTCCTTGGAGTTGTGGACGAAGCCCGGCTCCCGCATGAGTCCGGGCGGAGTCTTCCTTGGAGTTGTGGACGGAGCCCGGCTCCCGTAGGAGTCCGAGCGGAGTCTTCCTTGGAGTTGTGGATGAAGCCCGACTCCCGCAGGAGTCCAGGCGGAGTCTTCCTTGGAGTTGTGGACGGAGCCCGGCTCCCGTAGGAGTCCGGGCGGAGTCTTCCTGCAATTAAAGTCAGGTGTGAAGTCCGACTCCCGTAGGAGTCCGGACGGAGCTTACCAGCAGTTGAAGTTGGCGACGGAGCCCGACTCCCGTAGGAGTCCGGGCGGAGTCCTTGCGGTAGAAGTCGTGGGCGGAGCCCAGCTCCCGTAGGAGTCCGGGCAGAGCTTCCCCTGGAGTTGTGGATGGAGCCCGGCTCTCGTAGGAGTCCGGGCGGAGTCTTCCTGCAATTAAAGTCAGGTGTGAAGTCCGACTCCCGTAGGAGTCCGGACGGAGCTTACCAGCAGTTGAAGTTGGCGACGGAGCCCAGCTCCCGTAGGAGTCCGGGTGGAGTCCTCCTTGCGGTAAAAGTCGTGGGCAGAGCCCAACTCCCGTAGGAGTCCGGGCGGAGCTTCCCCTGGAGTTGTGGATGGAGCCCGGCTCCCGTAGGTGTCCGGGCGGAGTCTTCCTGCAATTAAAGTCAGGTGTGAAGTCTGGCTCCCGTAGGAGTCCGGACGGAGCTTACCAGCAGTCGAAGTTGGCGACAGAGTCCGGCTCCCGTAGGAGTCCGGGCGGAGTCCTCCTTGCGGTAGAAGTCGTGGGCGGAGCCCCGCTCCCGTAGGAGTCCGGGCAGAGCTTCCCCTGGAGTTGTGGACGGAGCCCGGCTCTCGTAGGAGTCCGGACGGAGTCTTCCTGCAATTAAAGTCAGGTGTGTAGTCCAGCTCCTGTAGGAGTCCGGACGGAGCTTACCAGCAGTCGAAGTTGGCGACGGAGCCCGGCTCCCGTAGGAGTCCGGGCGGAGTCCTCCTTGCGGTAGAAGTCGTGGGCGGAGCCCAGCTCCCGTAGGAGTCCGGGCGGAGCTTCCCCTAGAGTTGTGGACGGAGCTCGGCTTCCGTAGGAGTCCGGGCGGAGTCTTCCTGCAATTAAAGTCAGGTGTGAAGTCCGGCTCCCGTAGGAGTCCGGACGGAGCTTACCAACAGTCGAAGTTGGCGATGGAGCCCGGCTCCCGTAGGAGTCCGGGCGGAGTCCTCCTTGCGGTAGAAGTCGTGGGCGGAGCCCAGCTCCCGTAGGAGTCCGGGCGGAGCTTCCCCTGGAGTTATGGACGGAGCACGGCTCCCGTAAGAGTCCAGGCGGAGTCTTCCTGCAATTAAAGTCAGGTGTGAAGTTCGGCTCCTGTAGGAGTCCGGACGAAGCTTACCAGTAGTCGAAGTTGGCGACGGAGCCCGGCTCCCGTAGGAGTCCGGACGGAGTCCTCCTTGCGGTGGAAGTCATGGGTGGAGCCCAGCTCCCGTAGGAGTCCGGGCGGAGCTTCCCCTGGAGTTGTGGACGGAGCCCGGCTCCCGTAGGAGTCTGGGCGGAGTCTTCCTTGGAGTTGTGGACGAAGCCCGACTTCCACAGGAGTCCGGGTGGAGTCTTCCTTGGAGTTGTGGACGGAGCCCGGCTCCCGTAGGAGTCCGGGCGGAGTCTTCCTGCAATTAAAGTCAGGTGTGAAGTCCGGCTCCTGTAGGAGTCCGAACGGAGCTTGCCAGCAGTCGAAGTTGGCGACGGAGCCCGGCTCCCGTAGGAGTCCGGGCGGAGTCCTCCTTGCGGTAGAAGTCATGGGCGGAGCCCAGCTCCCGTAGGAGTCCGGGCGGGGCTTCCCCTGGAGTTATGGACGGAACCCGGCTCCCGTAGGAGTCCGGGCAGAGTCTTCCTTAGAGTTGGGAACAGAGCCCGGCTCCCGTAGGAGTCCGGGCGGAGTCTTCCTTGGAGTAGAAGTTGCGGACGGAGTGACGGGAGTTCACCAACAGTTGTCGAAAGTCGGAAGAGACTCGCGAGGGTCGACCCTACCAAGAACTTCGGCCGAGGGTATTTCATGCCCAACAATGATGAATTTAAATGATCTTCGTGATGGATTTTTGATCTGTGATCGTCGGACGATACACCGACATCACTTTGATCAGATCAGATTTTTTTAGATTTTATTTCTCATGATTTTATTGAATTGTCCACATGATAATTTCAGCATGATTTGATCTGCTCGATCAAATTTGTTGAATCATATTGTCTGAAGAATTCAAGATGAGTTTTCTCTCTCTAGATTTTCTCTCTCTAAAATTTTTTCTCTTTAAAATATTCTCTCTCTTGATTGATTCTCTCTCTAAAAAGGTTAGTGAATGAAGAAATTTCTTTTAATAGTCTTGATCTGATTCTAATGAAGAACCCTGATCCATGATTGTCAGACAGCGTACTGGCACCCACCTTAATCAGACCATGAATCTTTAGATTTGATCATCCATGATTTCGATCTAGCCATGACTTGATTTGATCATGTTAATTTCACCAATCAAGATATTGGACCAATCGTAATATTGGATTGTGTCATCTGATCAATTCGAATTGTACCTCATGAATTCTCTCTCCTCTGATTTTCTCTCTCCACTTGATTTTATGAAATCGATGAAGAAACTTCGGTCCTATCACTTCGAATCCGATTTGATCTGATAGTCAAACTTTGGATCGTTTAGGTCCTAATTAGATTTTGATTAGATGAAATTAGATGATCGGACCCAATCTAAACCGTTGAAATATGGTATTCGTATTCTTTCTAATTATTGAAATTGATTCTGTATAGGATTGTGGATGTTTGATCATGGGATATCGCGATATGATCTACGAACAAAATTTTTGGAAGAAAATTTATAGAATTATGTGGATTTATTGGAATATGTTCGAGATAAGTAATGTTTCACTTTTTCTACATTTATCGGCAAATTATGATGTATTCTTCTGACATGATTTGTAAAACGATGCATGAATTGGATGAATGGTATTTTGTTATGAAAATATCTTATTTGAAATATTATGATGAAGCATGATTGAACATATTGATTTCATGATGCATTACATTGATTGATTTCGATACTACATGATTATTTATTTTATTGTCAAAATTAGAATATGAAATTTGATTTATGAAGAATTATGATATAAGAAACATTATAAATTGACAACCTAACTATGTAAAGGACCCCGCCAATGGGGGCATATACGTTGGCAATTGATTGTCCTGAGGGTTTATGTCGCCAGCGAGACCAGCGACATGTCGCCAGAGAGACCAGCGACAAACCGTCAGAGAGACCAGTGGTTCCAAAGGACATGGCTGCCAGATGATTCGCAGCCTACCGCAAGTAGATACGCGGTATTATGACCCTGCCATAGAAAAAATGTGGTCATAGCTCATGGTTGACGAAAAGAATTTAAGAACAAAAGAAATTAAAATCTGGAAAGAAACTTGAATTTTTGAAAAAGAAATGAATTTGGCATGAATTATATTGCATAATTGAAATTGATTTCGAATTGATAAACTCTATATGCTTATTTTCTATAAATAATTATTTACTTAAATACCTGATGAAATCTGTTGAGAAGTGATCATTGCTTACTGGGCTGTCTAGCTCATTACCTCTTATTTTACTATTTTTACAGATGTTGAGGAATTAAGATGATACAAGATATGAATGGAAGAGTGATCAGAAGCAGAATCCCTATACTTTTATTTTAGATTGAAAGTCTTATTGAATTTGGTGTAAGATTTATGAATTTGGTCCTCTCGTGGATATCCAAATTCTCTGTTGGAGAGTTTCAATGTAAAAAGAATATAGTTGATTAAATGATCGAGTAGAGCACCATCTTGTATGTGTGTTTGTGTGTATGTGATGGGTCTGACCTCTTTCAGTCCCTATGGTAATAAGTGCCAATATCACGGAGAACAACTTTTTTTAGAGCTAAGTTACACTCTTATTAAGTCCTTGGTAGGTTGTCTTCAAATTACTAGTTATAAGCACTGTTGTAGGACTACTCATATGGGAGTGGTTGCGAGGGCCACGATTAGGTTTGAGTTAAAATAAAGTTACCAGCACAAGGCCTTTAACAGCACTAATCTACTCGGAGATCCAATTGATCTGTACTACATATGTGAGTTGAAATCAAAGTTAAAAAAAATTATCAAGTTCAAGGCTTAATCCACTGTCACTCATTCCGGCCGATATAGTTAATACCGAGTGAGGGTCAAATCCAAGTGATATCTCATCTATTGCATAATACTTTTGCCTAAAAGAATTGATCTCTACTAAGTTTTAAAATTTTAATGCTTGAAGTTTTATATGAAAATGTTATGTTGTATTTTGTCTATAATTTTTCTTATTTTTGGTTAGAAAATTTCGATTATGAAAGTCATTGTACTCATTTTTTAAATTTTTTACTAAATGAAGTTGTTTCTAAAATTAAAAAAAAAAAAAAGAAAAGAAAGAAAGAAGTTGCATTTATTGCTTCCCCAACTAAAGGATTCTATTTTGGAACTGTGGGCTTTCAGACTTTTTACCTACGCTCATGCATGCACTCGGCTCATCTTGACACGGTCAACCAAGCCATGAACATATGCTATTTGTTGCAAGTTTGGTCATGTAAATACGCCACTTGTTGCAAGTCTTTATCTCAAGCCTAACCATGGGAGATATTGGGTGTTATTTGCATAATTTAACAAAGGTTTTATTTGAACCCTAACCATGAGAGTTATTGGGCGTTATTAGGCTAGCCTTGAAGAGCCTTTATTGCCCGAGCCAGCTAAGAACAACCCACAGTTGCTATATTCAGAGACAAAGCTCATTGCAGCCTCCGGGGCTTCCAAGAAACAAGCCAATGGAGCCTTGTGGGAGCCATTTGGGACGAACTCCATAAATGGAGGGCAAGTCGAGGTATTCTGCAAATATGAAGTCTCATATTTGATATTTGGGAGCCATCTACACCCTGCTCCAATTCTTTCTTCTTTGTCCTTTGTCTCGCTTCAATTTGATTATTTTCCAACGAGGGCTGATCATGGGTAATACATTGGGCATAAACTATATTCATTTTTAGTCAGACTGGCCCTATTTGAAATTTGATATATTGTGTACCCAGGCCCAACCCATATTGAACTCTATTTCCAACTTATCCCTCCTCAATTTTCCATCATCTTAACCTCATCATTTTTCCATTTTCGAAAATTGATTTTCTAGATAACCGAAGGAGCCAATCGAGTCACTATTTTCTACACGCTAGTGCTGCATCAGAAGGGGCCAAGCAAAACAAAGGATCTATTGTATCTTAGGAACTTTATCACGGTCCGTCTTGCATGAGAAAACCAATCATGCTGTGGATAGTTCCTACCAGCCTCTAATCCATGCACTCTTATTTATAATTGTGAGGATCCATATAGGTGTGTATTTAGTTCTTTAACAATAACTTACTAAAAAGATTGTAGCTATTTATTTATAGAGGATTAATGAATCCAAATAATATTTTTTGATTAATTTTTTTAGGTGAGTTCTTAGATTGTTATAAATGGTGTTAGAGTGAGTCCGACCCATGATCTATGTAGACTAGGAGATAACGTAGCATAGGCCCATTTGGATTGACCATAAGATAATCGTAGTGTTTGTGATTGGATTTGAATATATTCCAGGTCTACTACTTCTTCTGATCATCTACTTACTAAATCTACCTCTTTTGCTACAGAATTCATTAGGGCTAAGGAGAAAAAAGACCTTCACACTGACACCAAGGCACTAGGATAGCACGAGTCTTCATGAGTCCCCTTCTTCATCAATTCAGGTTGTTTTTGGTTGTATCACAGGTATCATTCAGGCTGGAGCCAGTCTAGTTTCTTTCGGGTCATATCGGGGCAACACATGATAAGTAGAGTAAAAGGGTTCAGAGAACGCAGGGATGGGTGAAGATTATGTAGCACAATCAATCCATATTTCTATACAATAAGTCTTGATGTGGCATAATAGAGACCTGTCTATTATGGATGGATATGTGGCAAAAAAAATTCAAATGAATTCAATTCTAGACGGTTATCGGGGGATTCAGATAAGAAACATAAGCTGTTATAAATTAGGAAGTCTTCGTCAAGCAAAATAAGCAAATCAATCTCATGGAATCAAATCCAATTATAGGCTTCCCCCATTGTTGTCCTCCACTAGCTATTTATTTCTACTTTTCTTGAGGGCTAAAGGCATCTCGCCTTCCCTGATTCCAAGAGGCTCTCTTTTCATTCGAGAATCCGAGAGCCATCATCTCGTCTTCTCTCTCTCCCCAATTGATATCTCTCCTTAGTCCTTATGATAGGACTCCACTATCTCCTCATGTCCTTTCCATTATTTAACGTAAGCACATACATCTACATCCTCACGAGCTCTCCAAGACCCAACCATGAGTGAGAGAATCAAGAGAGATAAACGGAGATGTAGGGAAGCTTTCACAGAATTTGAAAGAGGAGCTTGTCTTCTTACCCCTCTTTATAATCCCTCGTCAAATCCATTCTTTCTCCCTTTATTTTCTAATACCACTATGCATGACTTCAAACTGCTATATATCTACGATCCCAATATCCCAAATCTTTAAGACCTCTCCTCTTCGTGCTCTTATCCAAAATCTTGGTTGCCTCTCCAAGGCCTATCTCATCAAGCCTGCAGCCATCTACAATGCCCTTGCCACCACAGGGACATGATTGAAGTCAAGTCGAGGCTGAGGTGAAAGTTGAGCGGAGGCCGAAGTGAAGGCAAAGATTGAGGTGAGGAACCTGAGGTGGAACTCGCAAAGATGGAACTCCCAAAGACTAAGCTCTTGAAGGCCGAGGTCTTAAGGCCAACTTAAAAAGACTGAGGAAAAAGGTTGATCTAACCAAGTCGAGGAGAAAAGGCTGAGGTAAAAGTAGATCAAAACCAGACTGATCGAAACAGATCAACATACCTCACAACTCTAATCTTCTATTATATTTTCTTTTTACTATTGTTGTTTCAAAGTCTGACTTAACTTAGTTATTGAAAGATCCAATCCGAGCCAACTTTTCTTTGTACGTAGATCCACAACTCTCCAAGATAGATCGGTGCTCCATCTTCCACCACCATGGATCAAACAGCACCTTCTATGCCTCCAAATCTTCAATGAGATCCACCATCATCAAACTAGATTTTCTCATCAATAGAATGGCACCATTTGTGGGAAATGATAACATATCCCATTTTCTTCCTGTAGAGGATCTGGTACCACCTTGCTACAGTAAAAAAAAAAAAGAGATAAAAAAAGAGAATACAATTAAAAACATGGATCGTCTGAGACTTACCTCGACGGACATACAATTTTTCCTATAAGAAAGAAATAAATACAAAAGAAGATCACACATTCTCAACTCTCATATATCAACCCTCTCTCTCAATCTAAAGCACTCACTATTATAATGCTCTCAAAAAAATCCCAAAGAGATCCCCTCATAGACCTGCCATGTCAGGATCCTTAACGCCTCTGGATGCTCCATGTGATGCTCTCAACCACTACATCATGCCCTAGCCTCTGTCCCTAAGCCACTCCCATAGTCGTTCCAGGACACTCCTGGCTGCTGTTGATGCCCCTCTCGGTCTCCCTAAGATGCTCTCCCAGTCTATTTGAGACACGCTCTGATCTTCCTAAGACGTCCTCTCGATCTCCCTGAGATGCTCTCTGACCTCTCTGAGATCCGTTGAGATACACTGAGCCGCACTCCTCTCTATAGCCATCAGCCCTCTTTTATAAGGTCAAAACCCTCTCTAGATTGAAGATACAGTCCTGATCAATATCCACAATAATTCGTCACTGTTAGATCCATTCCACACGCTATCTTGGCCGTCTGATCATGCTCTTGCGCACCTGATCATGTCTGATCACTTATGCTCACCACCAGAACCATTGGATCACTGCCAGCAAGCTTCTTGGGCTGTTGGATAATGCAAATTAGCCTATGGGCCACAAATTTTAGCTCCTACACCACTTCAGTCCATGATGGCTGTGTGGATCGTGACTTCCCACACTATTCATTGTGGATCGTGCCAAATCCATGCTCTCCGTATATCGGGCACACGCCTGGGCCATGCACTCCAGTATGCGCCTGGGCTGCATGTCCTGCATGTGGGTTTCACTTCCTGCGAGCTTGCACGCCCCACCTTCCTGCGGGCTTGCGCACGTTGCATCTCCAGGTTTGTTTTCTGGCTCTTTGTGTCATGCGCTACATGCTGGACTTCTCCGCATCTAGTCTTCGCTGCTGTGGATCGAATTCAAAGTGCTTGATTTCAACAATCTCTATCTTAACTCGATATTTGACCTCCACCTACCTCTGAGAGCTTCTTGTATGATTCCGCCCCCATACCCTGGTGCAAACACCTACAACTCATGGATGGGCAAACATGGGAGTCAAGCCAGACCGCTCGATCTCATCTCTGTTATGTACTATGACTTGAGATCTGCTCGAGGTAGTCTCCTTACGATGTTGCATATTATCCTTTTGAGTCTCCCATCTCGTACTCGATCCACCTTCACTTGGAGCTCCACCTCATACTGGGCTCCCACTAGCATTTTTTATGGTAGACGGCTCCTCCTTATATAAGAGAGCATTAATCAATCCTTATGGTTGATCTCGATCTTGATCACACCAAACTTCTCTATTTTCTTTAATCTTGATCACTACTATCGAACCTCGACAATCGTGCACTCTAGTACCACCTGTTTTTAATGCCAATTGCACACTCTGGTACCTTCTGGCTCTAATACCAATTGTTCAAGATCTAGTACCATCTTGTTGCAACAAAAAAAAAAGAGATAAAAGAGAACACAATCCAATATGTGGATCAGCCCAAGACCTACCTCCATGGGGCAAGCAAGCTTTCCTATAAGAAAGAAACAAATACAAAAGGAGATCATATACTCTCCACTCTCATATATCAATTTTCTTTCTCAATCTGAAGTACTCACCCATACAATACTCTCAAAGAAAATCCAAGGAGATCCTCTCTCACAGCCTACCGTGCCAGGATCCTCGACACCCCTGATGCTTCTCGTGAAGCTCTTAGCCGTTACATCATGCCTTAATCTCTATCCCTAACTCAATTCCATGACCGTTCTAGGACACTCCCGACTGCTGTTGATGCCCCTGGCGGTCTTCCTAAGACGCACTCTCGATCTTCCTAAGATGCTCTCTC
This sequence comes from Elaeis guineensis, assembly GCF_000442705.2. Classification (NCBI taxonomy): domain Eukaryota; kingdom Viridiplantae; phylum Streptophyta; class Magnoliopsida; order Arecales; family Arecaceae; genus Elaeis; species Elaeis guineensis. The sequence continues at coordinate 68,608,071 of NC_025996.2, forward strand.
GATCTCTCTGAGACATGCTTTGGTCTCCCTAAGATGCCCTCTCGATCTCCCTGAGATGTTCTCTGACCTCCCTGAGACCCACTGAGATGCATTGAGCCACGCTCCTCTCCATAGCCATATAGTTGTCTTTTATAGGGTCAAAATCATCTCTAAATTAAAGACACAGTCTTGATCGAAGTCTACAACCATTCCTGACCATCAAATTCCTTCTGCATGCTATCCTGGCTATCCGATCACACTCCTACCCACCTGATCATGCCTGCTCACCACCAGAACCATTGGATCGCTCCCCACTAGCTTTCTGGGGTGTTGGATTACGTAAATCACCCATGAACCATGATTTTTAGCCCTTGCACTGCTCTGATCCACGTCAGCCGCATGGATCGCGACTTCCTATGAGATCCATTATGGACCGCACCAAATCCATGCTCCTCGCATGTTGGGTGCACTTTTGGGCCGTGCACCCATGCACCTGCACTGAGCTAGCGCATGCGTGGGCCGTGCACTCCAGCATGCGCCTGGGCCCATGTCCTACGAGCTTGTGCGCTCCTGCAGGCCTGCACGTGCTGCGTTCTCTGGGATTGTTTTCAGGCTCTTTGCATCATGCATTGCATGCTGGACTTCTTCGCATCTGATCTTCGCTACCATGGATCAAATTTGAGACATCTAATTTCAACACTTTCTCCATCGGATCTAAGCATCTTCAGCAAGAATCTCACTATTGTTGTATTGCAAGCACCTTAAATTATTTACAGCTCCTCCAAAATTCAAGGCCTGAATCCATCCAAGCATAAAGGTAGCTCCGGTCGTGCTAAAAAATTCTAGCTCTAGGTCTTGGATCGAAAGTGGTGATGCAACACCAACCGAAAGGAGAAAAGTCCTAATAAAAACTAAGATCGAATGGGAGAAAGCATGCCTGATCTTATAGATGTCCAAAATCCCAACTGATTGAAGACCTGATGAGCTACACTCATATAACCCAACCTCTTTAGGTTGGAAATGGATGCTCCGAAGATATCTGAGATATTGGATTTTTGTAAATCTTACTAAGACTTCGAGTTAGCCAAATTGGACAAAATCGATAAAAATGAGCGACTATAGACATCTTGGCTCCAATTGAGACCTCCAAATTGGTGAGAACAATCGATTGGAGGCACCTTGGCTCCGATTGGGAACTCTAAATTTAGAAGAGGCTTGGTGCCGACCTCATGGAGATATCCCAGCCCTGGATATTGAATTTAAAGGTGGCCTGGTGCCGACTGACCTCATGGAGATGATCCGACTATGGCTAAGGTGGCTTAGTGCTGATGGACCTCAGGGAGACACCTCAGCTCTGATTGAGACTTCTAAAATACCAACCCTCAAGTCAATGAGAAAACTTAGCGAAAAGATGGGCTCTGATGGAAACACATGATCACCCGAGTAGAAGATAGAATATGGACCTATTCGACTAATAAGTGGGGTGGGGTAAACGTCTAGCTGATCATAAATACTTCGAGCCTCTTAAAGCTTACTCCTAGAAGCATCTCAGCCTCACTCAACCAACCTCAAATATGGGCATCATGTACAAGTAGAAACAAAATTACTCTCAGTAACACTCAATATTTGATGATGAAGCATGTCAATGAGCAATCTGACCACTTTCTTTACCCGATCCAAAGAAAATTGCTTGCGCTTGGAAGTGAGGCACATATGATGTGGCATAATAGCGACCCATCTATGGTGGATGGACATATAGAAAGAAATTTCAAATTAATTCAAATTCTAGACGCTTATTAGGAGATCTAGATAAGAAAGATAAATTGTAACAAATTAAGAAGTTTTCGTCAAGAAAAATGGATAGGCCAATCCCATAGAATCAAATCTAATTATGGCCTTCTCCCATCGTCCTCCTCCATTGGCTATTTATTTCCACTCTTCTTGAGGGCTAAAGGCATCTCGCTTTCCTAATTCCAAGAGGCTCTCTTTTTGCATTCAAGAACTTAAGAGCCGTCATCTCCTCTTCTCCCTCTCCTCATGTCTCTCCTTGTGATAGGACTCCATTATACTTCTCACATACTTTCCATCATTTAATGCAAGCATGGATATCCACATCCTCATGAGCTCTCCGAGGACCAACCATGAAGAAGAGAATAAAGAGAGATAGAGAGAGATGTAGGGAGGTCTTTATGGAATATGAGAGAGGAGCTTGCCTCTTACCCCTCTCTATAATCTTCTCACTCTCATCCAAATCTTGGTTGCCCCACCAAGGCGTCGAAGCCCTTGCCATCATAGGGACATGATCAAAGTTGGATCAAGGCTAAGGTAAAAGCGGAGCCGAGGCTAAAGTAAAGGCCAAGACTGAGGTGAAGAACCTAAGGCTGAACACCCAAAAGATCGAACCCCCAAAGGCTGAGCTCCCAAAGATCGAACCCCCAAAGACTGAGCTCCCAAAGATCGATTTGACTAGGTTCTAACTACTCTAATCTTCTATTACATTTTCATTCTAAAGCTCGACTCTACTTAAGCATCAAAAAGTCTGTTCGAAGTTAGTTAATTCAGTAAGCTTTTCCATCTTTCATCATTTTTTTTTCTCTTACGAAATAAAAAAAATATATTAAAAGATGATTTCTTGACCGAACCAAGCCAAAACTTAGTCAAGTACAAACTCATGACCAAAATTTTGTTTGGGTACAACGGAAAGCAACCCATCAAGAGTTTTTCTTCACCAAATTAGTTCAAATTATATTTGGATTGAAAATTTTGAAACTTAGTTGGGTTTAGGTTGGGCTGGTCAGGCTATAAAGGGTCTAGATGGATTAGATTTCTTCTGGACATGGGCACACCAATCCAGCTTCTGTTCATCAATTTTCAACAGCATTCCTTTAGTTAACTTCGTAGCAAATTGCAAACTCGGTTGGCACCTCTTGCCCAACGACCTACCCAGACTTATCCTAACAGGTTGTTCCGGCCGGGTTCAAATCCTTAATATTAAGGAAAAAATCATAAAGGTCTACGTGCAAGAACACGCGCGCGCACGCGCACAGAGAGAGAGAGAGCAGCGACGTGTGGCAATCCAAAGACATTATTAATTCAATAAACAACTAGGCAAAATGTAAGTACTCATTCTTCAAAAGCCCGTATTGAAAGAAGTTCTTCAAATTCCCAATACTTATTTTGAACTCTAAGACTAGTTCCTCAACAAGTTGCTTGAACTACTAAACTCTTGGAGCTGGTGTTACTGCAATTACCTTTGCCCAGCAAATTCTCTCCAATCTGGATGGAACAAGATTCTTTCCCAACACATTCCTGAAAGAAATTCACCTCTTGTAATGTTAGCATTAAATTTAGACAAAATAAAAGCATAAAAAACATAAAGTTGGAAGCCAAGAAAACATTATACTTGGAGTTCCATACTACCTCTGAAATCAGAGAATACACCTCATCAGACTCGCAACCACCTTTCTGGTAGCTTCCACAAGTGCCTTTGGGATCACCAAGGCTAGCAAAGTCGATGTTGGAGATTGTGCGACCACCTTGGCATGACAAGTTTAATGTCTTCCCTGGTTCTGCAGTTGAACATGCGGTGCCAACAGTCACAGTTTGGAAATCTACTTGTGCCGGATCACCACCAGCTTCCTCAAATAAGACCAATGTGTTTGGCTCTCCAGGCTTCAGGAATGAACGTGGAACATGATACCTACAATAAAATTATGTACAGAAAAGGTCTTTAACAAATGATCTTGTTGTTAGTATTTGACGGGTATAAGTGATAGAAGAAGTTAGTACCATCTTTGAGATGGCTCTCCACAACCAGTTTGACACTTTTCTTCTGCTTTGTATTCTCCTTCATAATCACATCCATTGCAGCCATCAGCCGAAGCAGTGTAATTTGGCCAGAAACGTCCAATGCTATTGCCATTAACCCAAGCTGCTCCTTTCCCCATGCCGAGCAAGTCGACAACCACAGGATCCAAGCCGAGGGGAGTTTCGAACGTGGTCTTTATAAAGAGAGGGAGAGAGGAAAAAAAAAAAAAACAAAAGTGATCAAATATTTCTTGTTATCTTATTTAATTTTGTCTGTTAATTACTGATGTTTGTATTGCTTCCTTCACATTTTATCATAATTTATTATTAGAAATCATCATCATCATCATCATGTTAGCCTTCTTTCCATATAGAGGAAACTTCTATATTACATCAAAATCACAAGTCAAGAAGAAAAGGGAGTACCTTATACCAAGTGAAGGGTCTCTGAGTAGGTATCATGCCGGAATACCATTTACGGTCGGGGTTGTCAAGGTAGACTTTAGTTTTCTCACCATCCAGGCCAATCTGAGAAACACAAACAATGATTACATAGATCAAAATGTACTGAAACAACAAAAATAGTGAACTCAATGGTGCAAAATTTTTACTTTGTAAGACCATGCATTAGTTGATAGATCTATTGTGATGTTTCCACCAATCAATTGAACAGGTCCACCAACAATTCCAGCTGGATCTAGCTCATAATGTACACCAATATGCTGTTAGCAGTTAAAGAATAATTATAAAAAGTCAGATACTTAAGAAATGCATTTTACTAAAGAACAAAATGTAAATATTGATTATAGAGTTCAGAAAGGAAATTAACCTGTAGTCCAACAGTTACACTAAGCAGAGAAATATGATTCTTTCCAGCTTTAAACTTTGCTGTCCGCTCGAATACAAATGCCAAATTTCCATTTGGACCATACTGCGATCCTATCAAACAAGATAACTTGAAGAAGATTAATAATATTATCTGATAACATTGTAAGACATTTAAATGAATCCATCCTGATTACTTTCTGCTCCTAAGGCTATATCTCCATGAAACAATGGTAACAGAGACATGCAACTTGACATTACCTACAAGCTGCCCATTTACAAAAGCATGGAGGACATGGCCGGTTGTGCTTACACGAAGTGTCATTTCTTGCTTGTGAGTAATATCCACACTGCATCAATGTAGTTGGTCAAAATTGGCTTCTTCTTCCCTAAGAACAAATGTGATACAAAATTATTAAGTACCTACCTTGTCATGTACCACAAGTAGTCACTCTCATCGACAGCGGTGGTGATCTGTTCTAAGAGCTTATTCTCTGTGAAGTTACCCCCGAGACCTCTGACGGAGGATCCCAAGGTCTCCGGCCTCCATGACCACTTTAGATCAGAAGCCTCATCATCAGCCTTGTTGGGCTTCTTTACCATGATAGAAGTCTGGGTTGTAACCTATATAGCAATGAAGGGAAAAGGTAGCATTAGCTTGAAGTGTTACAAGTGACAAAATTGGAAGTTTCACAGATATGCAAAGCAAATAAAGTAATACCCTGGCAGTGTTGTACACTTCTTGCTTACAATCTGGTAGAATACTGACAGACCAAGCAGGTAAGAAATATTTGGTTCCTTGATATTCCAAAGTAGCATCGAAATATTGGTTTGTGTTACTTAAGAAGCAGCCAGATACAGTCGCATTGTATGAGAATTTAGTTGCCTACAAGCAAAAATTCCATGAAGTAATGATGTAGCCTTATGAAACTTATACCAAGGGAAAAGTATAAGGAATTACTGAAGATATCATACCGCTGCACCATTGCCGAAGTCTGTGTTATTCACTTCTCCATAAGTGAGAGACTTCTCCATCAATTTTAGGGCAGCATGGAGCTCTTTCAAATGCCCCCATTTGGGTTGCTTGATATTTCCTACAGAAGTATCATAAATAAACTTTCTTAAGTTATTTTTATCTGATGAAAGATCTATAGTTTAAGTAATATATGCATGGATAATTTTGTGTAAGAGCAATGAGATATTCAATTAACATGATTCTGATACCATATTCATCAAGTGGAGCATCATAATCATAGCTGGTTGTGATATATGGACCCCCTGGTGTGCGACCGAAGTTGGTTCCTCCATGATACTGGTAAAAAATAATAATGTGTCAGGTACATTTGGGGAAACATATATGCAACAAATTTGCCTCTTAAAGGCATAGATTTGAGGCAAACAAACCATGTAATAGTTCTGAAGCGTTCCTTTGGATTGGTAGAAACGAGCCACTGCAAAAGCTAAGTCTTCAGCAGGCCTATGGCGGTCTGGATTGCCCCAAGCTTTGAACCTAAATCCATTAACTTGATGTATTAACATTATGAAAACTAGATGGATGCAGTTACTTTCATGTCCGACTTTGGAGAAGAATGAAGGAACAAGAGGCATTACCAGCCAAGCCAATTTTCTGTCCAGAATTTTGGACTGTTTGGGTTATTGGGTGTAAAATTATCGCAATAGTAACCATTGCAAGTGTTGATCTAGTTAAAAGGAAATGAAAATTAGCTTCATTAGAATACAACCAAATTGGTTATCTGACAGACATTAAGAGGAAAAGCTCAGGATTATATACCATTGGTTGGGGAGCATCTGATTGCTGACACATGATCCATGGTAAACCAACATTGAGAGATTCTGCAAACTTTGCGCACCATTTAATGTATTCTTTTCCAGCATCACCAGTTCCCATAACGAATTCATACTCATTCTCAATCTATGGCAATTGTATTATATAAAAGAAATTTCAGCATCATAGGTGATTAAACATATTCTTGTGGTCTTGATATTAAAAGAAAAAGAAATAGGAAATACCTGAGCTAGGATGATGGGTCCTCCTTGTGGTGCGAATAACCTTTCTTTTTTGATCATATCTACTATTAAAGTAGTGAAATTTGCCATTTCATCCTATAAAATATGATTAAAAAAAAAAAGTAAACAAAAAGACAAGTTGATAATAAAACTGATTAAGCAATGATTTTAAGATAATAATTTAAAAGATTCACCTTCCATTGCTGGTTGTTGGTCCTAAATTCCATCCCTGGGATTTTGCGTAACCAAGCAGGAACTCCTCTGAAAGCATTCAAGCCACAGATTCGTGCAAAGTTAAGAACAATGATGCATATAAACTTATATACTATTTTTCCCACACACACACACACACACACACACACACCAATATTAAATTATGAATTACCCATAGTCCCATTCAGCACAAACATAAGGGCCGATCCGTAATATTGCATATAATCCAGCATTTTGAATTTCCTTAAAGAATCTAATCACATCATAATTGCCTTCAAAATAATACTGAAAACGGAAGAAAAGCATCCTGATGTTAGAATATATATGTATCTATATACATAATATGTATCTATATTCATAAAATAAATCATCCAATAGAAGATTACAACCTCGCGGCGCCGAGGCTCATGGCCATTCCAAAAAATATAACTCTCAATAGTATCAAGGCCACCTTCTTTTGCTTTTCGGAGCAAGTCAGGCCACATCTACACAAGATGCAAAAAATCAAATAGTTATCTAAACTTTTGCCACATACTTGAAGCAGAAACGAATGCTTGCATGAAACAAAATAATCTCTAATACTCTCAAAAAAATGATCTATTATGTTTCAAAAGAGTTATAAGCATCTAAGTTACCTCAGGCGTGCTGCGTGGATAGTGAATTGCACCAGAGATGATGATCCGGCGTTCGCCATTGATCTTTATTGCTCGTCCATCATGGGAGATGTCCGTGGTGTTTGCAAGGCAGCAAAGAGAAACCAGCACTAGAGCTGACAACCAGCTTCTCTTGGAGCACTCCATCCTTCTCCTTCCTCTCTTCTCACCACAGGGAATACCACGTCCGGCGAGAGTCTAAGGCAACCTGGGATGCCATATTTATAGGACGAATTAGATAAGTTTTGTTATGTTGGGTGGATGTCTGGCCTGGACACCACCTTCCAAGACCTTTTCAGTACCACGCGATGCAGCAGGAAGAAAGAAGAAACAAAACAAAAAGAAACCACAAAAGGGCTCGCCTCCATGGGGCATACAAACTTCACTATGAAAAAAAAAATTTTACAAGAGGAGACCTCACCCTCAACCCTTGTACACCTAATTCTCTCTCACTAGAAGTTCCCCTCACAAAAGCTCTCTCTCTCTCTTGGAAGACCCCTTGAACCCCTGAAGTGCCTGGCGACCGCTGTCCAGGAGCCTCCTGCTCCTTGTCTCTCAGCGCTTCCGCCTCTCTCTTCTCTCGGGTTCCGTACGGCTCGTACGGCGTGAAAAATCGAACCACTACCTCTGTTCTCTGTGTACAGGGCCTTTTATAGGCCTTAATCACGACTTAGACAATGATTAGGACTCCTTAATCAACCCAAATAACCTCTGGACCGTCGGATCAAGATCGGGAGCCACCCACGCCGTTCGATCGCGCTCCGGTCCACGGAATAGTGCCGTGGACCGCGAGAAATGCGTGGGAAACGCCCACGCGGTCCACAGGCCCAGCTGTGGACCGCCCGGTCCACGGTGGACCGGAGAACAGGGCCAGGCAGGCCGCCTGGGCCTGGGCCAGCCCGCACGTGCGGGCCTGGGCAGCGCCTGTGCACGCGCCCACGCGGGGCTGGGCTGCACGCCCGCCTGGGCCACGCACCCGGCTGGGCCGCCCGCCTGCTTGGGTCATGCGTCCCGCACGCCTAGGTCGCGCGTCCCGCGCGCCGCCGCCTGCGGCCGCACCGCTGCTACCTGCCGCCGGCCACCGGCGGTCCTCTGCCACCTCGAGTCTCGTGCCGACTTCAAAAGCTCGTATCTCTTTCATCCGAGCTCCGTTTCGGATGATCTTGATCTCGTTGGACTCTATTTTTCACCGCGAACCTTGTTGTGGGCTCAATGTGGGCTGAATCTCAAAGCATCAAATCCTAACAATTTCCACCTCGACTCGATATTCGACCTCCTCCAAACTCCGAGAGCTTCTGGATCTTCTCGCCCCCATGCCCTGGGACAATCGCCTGCTGATCATGGATGGGCAAACATGGGAGTCGAGCCAGACTGCTCGATCCCATCTCCATCGTATGCTGTGCTTCTCTTGACCTGAGACCTACTCAGGGCATCATCCTGCGGCAATAGGAATCTTACCTTGCGACGTCGCCTCTCATCCTTCCGAGTCTCCTGTCTCGTGTCCGATCCACCTCCTGGAGCTCCACCTCGCTCTGGGCTCCGCTTGGCTCCCGAAGCTCCACCTCGCACTGGACTCCCTGCCAGGTAATAATGTCCTCTGCTCTCCTTCTTTCCCTCCAGCACAATCCTATCACTGTGTAACACCCTCAGGATTCCTCCACCAGCTACCATCCTATAGCCTCTTAAATCCAGTCTGCTAAGTGAGATAAGATTCCGTCTGAAATCGGGTATGTATCGGACCTCCCCCAATCTCCTCACTGCACCGTCATGTGTCCTCCAGTTGACCGTCCCAATACCTCTGATCGCACAGCTTTATCCATCTGGCAGATATACAGTGCCCTCACTGTTCTCCAGGGAGTCAAGCTGCTCATTTCTGCAACATACAAGATAGGGGCATGCAGAATCTAATATCCACTGCTGGGAAGAAGTAGATACCTCGTCAGATATCTCCAGGATATCTCCATCTGAATCACTGCCGGCCGCCGCTACAGCAGCCACTGTCTGATTTTTGAGTTGAGGGCAATCTCTGGCTAGATGCCCTAACTCCTCACACCGGTAACACCTGGTTTTGCTCAAGTCCCTTCTGGACTTAGACCGCCCTCGTTGCGATCTCCTGTCGCTCCGTCTACCGCCTCCTGCTCCTCCAGAAGCCACCAAAGCTGAGCTACCGCCACCTGAGCTCGAAGCTGGGTTCTCCCTCCTGAGAACCTCATTCTGGAGTATCGCCGCGGTGACTTCATCCATCTTGATAGTGCTCTTCCCCACTAGAAGAGCAGTCACCAAGGACTCGTACGAAGGGGGAAGCGACGCTAGCAAAACCAGCGCCCTGGTCTTCTCCTCAACATTCTCACCAACGCTGAGGAGGTCGGTGAGGATCTTCTAGAAGTGGCTTAGATGCTCTTATACGCTCTGTCCCTCAGTCATCCGCAGTTGGTAGAACTGCCTCCAGAGAAAAAGTGTGTTGGTGAGAGACTTCGCCATGTACAACTTCTCGAGCTTCGACCACAGCACCTTTGGGGAAGTCTCGCTCAGCACATGGATCACCACCTCATCCGCCAGGTACATGCGGATGGTACTCACCGCTTGCATCTGTAGCCATTTCCAATTCCGCACCTCCATGGTGGTCGGCTTCTCATCGCACAAAAGAGCATCGATCAACCCCTGTTGGATGAGCACGTCCTTCACCCTTGCCTGCCACAAAGAGAAATTGCTCTTACCATCAAACTTGTTGATCTCCATCTTGATTGTTCCTGTCTTTTCCATCTTCAGTCTTGCTCACTACCACTGCAATCTGCGTCCTTGTACCGCCTTGCTCTGATACCACTTGTTGGGTGGATGTCTGGCCTGGACACCACCTTCCAAGACCTTTTCAGTACCATGCGATACAGTAGGAAGAAAGAAGAAATAAAACAAAAAGAAAAATAATCAAAATACATGGATCAGCCACAAAAGGGCTTGCCTCCACGGGGCATGCAAACTTCACTATGAAAAAGAAAATTTTACAAGAGGAGACCTCACCCTCAACCCTTGTACACCCAATTCTCTCTCACTAGAAGTTCCCCTCACAAAAGCTCTCTCTCTCTCTTGGAAGACCCCCTGAACCCCTGAAGTGCCTGGCGACCGCTGTCTAGAAGCCTCCTGCTCCTTGTCTCTCAGTGCTTCCACCTCTCTCTTCTCTCGAGTTCCGTATGGCTCGTACGGCACGAAAAATCGAACCACTACCTCTGTTCTCTGTGTACAGGGCCTTTTATAGGCCTTAATCACGACTTAGACCATGATTAGGACTCCTTAATCAACCTAAATAACCTCTGGAACGTCGGATCAAGATCGGGAGCCACCCACGCCGTTCGATCGCGCTCCGATCCACGGAATAGTGCCGTGGACCGCGAGAAATGCGTGGAAAATGCCCACGCGGTCCACAGGCCCAGCAGTGGACCGCCTGGTCCATGGTGGACCGGAGAACAGGGCCAGGCAGGCCGCCTGGGCCTGGGCCGGCCCGCGCGCGAGGGCCTGGGCCGCACCTGCACGCGGGCCCGCGCAGGGCTGGGCCGCCCGCTCGCGCGCCTGGGTCGCGCGTCCCGTGCGCCGCCGCCTGCGGCCACGCCGCTGCTGCCCACCACCGACCGCCGGCGGTCCTCCACCGCTTCGAGTCTCGTGCCGACTTCAAAAGCTCGTATCTCCTTCATCCGAGCTCCGTTTCAGGTAATCTTGATCTCGTTGGACTCCGTTTTTCGCCGTGAACCTCTCTGTGGGCTCAATGTAGGCTGAATCTCGAGGCGTCAAATCCTAACATGTTATGATTTGGGTCGTATTGGTGTTGGGATGATAAAGATTTATCTCTGGTTTAAAATTCCGTTGGAACGTGGAAAGTGATTCTTCAATTAGAAGAAAAAAAAGAAAGAAAGATGGCTAGGAAAGCAACTCAAACTCCAAGCTCCAGGTTATTGGACCTTTGTTTTTGTGACAATATCTTTGTATCTTGGGTTTGGATTTAGTTCAGATGATGCAACAAAAGATCTGTTGGATATACATGGTGTGGGATAACAGTAACGAAATTGATTTGGGTTTAGCATCAGAGTTGACTGATCCTAGGTTGGTTTAGTTTTCAAAATTTTTTCAATTTAAAATGGGTGTCGTCCTGTCGATGCTTAAGTTTTCTTAGGTTCAAAAGTATTTAGTTAACTAGCTTATAATCCTGTGCCACGAGCAGGATGTGATTTTTTTTTTAAAAATATTTTATTTTATTAATTTATTAATATCTATTTTATATATATTTTAAAAATAATGAAAATAATAAAAAAATATATTTTGTGCATAGTATAGATTAGAAGCTATTTATAAGCTATTTTGGGGTTCTCTGGCCTTGTTTTCTTTCTGGATCTTCATTTTTTTTTGTAAACAATAGGTATTATTTCTAATTTAGAAATATTTTTAATATTTTTATATATTATTGTTGTTAGAATATCGGGTAGGGTTGTATGCACAAATTTCAAAATCTTTTTAAAGTAGCAGCGGAAATGATTTAGGTTAAACCTTTTAACCCCACATGCAATTGATCTAATCTATATCTACCCGAGCTCTGGATTAAAGACATACATATAATCAGAAAATTAAAATAAAAATTGAGATCAAATCTCAATACCTTGCACGGGTTGAAATATTTTTACCGATGATCTTAAATCTGAAGGTTCCTGAGCCGCACATATGTCCGATCTCGATAGGTATCCATCGGGATCAATCTTGATTCTTTCTTCTCATTATAGATCTATTTTCTCCAAGATGAATCTCAGCTTTTTGAACCTTTGATCAACTCTTGATCTGTAATTGCGATCTCAATGCTTGAATTGCATCCTTTCTCCCTATTCCTTACCGTAGAAGAAATCACCCTCAACTCAGGCATGTGGGAAGATAGGACACCTAACCTTTAGGCATTGGAAATAGAGGAAGAAAAAGGGATGGCATGGAGATGGAGAGAGAGAGGTGATCTGATTTCTCACTTCAATTTATTTTAAAATCCTAGGAGACCATCTCTTATATAGATCTTTTTTTGATTCCAAATCAATCTCCAATCAATCTAAAAAGACTAGTCCTTATCTCATAAAATTTTTTTATCTTTTTAATTTTTTTTTTTTTAAAATCAGACCTATTTGGAAAGATCTTCATCTCTTTTGGCAAGTAGATGGGGCACCCCATATCTAAATAGATGAGTTGAGCGGGCACCCTCATCAAAGCTTGGCAAGTAGCTGTTGATGCCCCTCTAGGATTTTTGCACATAAGAGAGAGGGCGTAGCCCCTCTCTCTCCTTCCACGCCAAGGCAAAAGAGGGGGTGAGCCCGTCTCTCTTTCTCATGCCCACTGTAAGGGTCTGCACCTCTTGGAATTTCCAAAAATGGAGGCTTGCGCCTCCTCTCTTCTTTCCAATAATTCCATGCCACATAAGAAAATAACAAAGAAGAAAATGAGGAGATTGGTTTGCCAACTCATTGACTTGATTCAATCCTTTTGGGCCCTCAAATAGGTGCCCCAGTAAATCCAAATCAAAATGGATCTGCTTAAGGTTCAAAGCGATAGACTTGATCCAATCCTTATCTAATAAGGAATCTAAGTCTAGAGAAGAATTGGATTTAACCATGTGCTAGCATGGTTCTCTTAAACCTAATAGGATTTCAATAAATCTTAATTCAATTAGAACTTTATAAGTCCAATTGGATAATTCAAGATTAAATTCCTTAATGTGTGGCCCCATAGATTTCATTCTATCTGATAGTGAGATATATTGTGATCTCTATCACAATATCATTGAAACTCTTTTTAATAGATTGAAACAATTCTAACTCTACCCTTTGAAGATTATCGATCATCAAGACGACGTCTAATGAGTCTCACAATCCACCAGTGACACCTAGTAGTATGTAGTGACAATTCAGTAGAATGAAAGTTTGAATTTCTAGGTACAATTGTCGTATGATTTAGCCCTTCTATCATGAGTCTCACTTGATGGAGGTCATAGAGAACTTGTCAGACCCCATCGTCAGTCATATGCTAGAGGCTCGACTTTGTGAATTCCATGAAAACTCCTTTTCAGTATTCACACTTGCTTTGGCCAAAGACTTTCTGAATTCAGTCTCGCAAATTGCAAAGGACTTCTCTTTTTCTATCAAGGTTGATAGATTCTATTTAGGTGAATCCTACTCATAACAGTGAATCTGAACCTACTGAAGCCAACATACATAGCAAGGACTCAAATGACTAGGGATCAAGGGAACGTGCAGTCAAACTCAGTAGCCTTGCTGCGAATAGCTGATGATACCCAGGTCAAAGGACCACTCATACTACTACAGTATTGAGACAATCACTGATAAGTGAATAGATATCTAAGTAGTTTTTCGTGTTGGTCACGCTTAGTATAAGTTATTCTCTAATAATCACCTGTACTCTCACCCCAGTGTCTCTACACTGCAGATTCGAGACTCATCTGCCAAGAAGAGAGATGATCTGTGCATCGATTTTTAAATAGATTGATCACTGTCCTCCATGACGATCTTTTGATCGGAAGCATTTAGGAACTAACCACTAATTAATGTATGTCTTAAATTCTCAACACCTTGAAAATATATAAAAATCATATTTGTTAATTTCTAAGATAAATCATGGACACATAAATATGATTGAAAATAAAATATTCTTTATTAATAATAAAAATATTATAAGTACAAAGTTAAATCTTGAAATTATAAAATGTGTCAGTCAATAATTGGCTTCTAGAATACTCATTTAACAATTATTGAAAAGTTGGAGAAATATTCAAACTCAACTAATTTGTATTGGACTTATTCAGATCCATATCTATCTATTCTTACTTTTATTTATTTATTTTTCTTAAAAAGTATATCTATGATAGTCGATTTATTTGCTTAGTCACCATATGTGCACAAATTCTTCATATAAAATTTCTCTAATTTTTTTTAAAAAATTATTATTATTATTTCATGAACATGAAAATGAAATCGGTAATGTAACATGATGTTCACCATATTACTGCATTAATCTTAATTATTGTTATAAAATACCATAATATGTTTATCCATAGCCTTATCATAATTTCTAACCTATTAATGCTGGTTTTAAAAGAAAAAAGATAATAATATTTAATCCTAATAAGTAGCAGTAAATACTAATAGTTTATCAAAGGCACGTATATATGTGCTCCCTTAAACTTTTCTCCATCTACAAAAATTTTTATATACAATTAAATGCTATATATGTGGTAGATGTAGAGATTTAGTCCACTTTCTTTCCTAGAAAGCTCTAACTAATAATTGGCTATAGCAAAAAAAATATTTATGCTGTTTATGACTTTAACATTAATGGAATAGTATTTAAGCTGATGTTACTTTCTTTTTTATTCTATATTCTTCTATATAAAACTAATAATGATATTAACAAACAAAAAAAAAAACCAAACTGCCATGATAATTTTATGAAAAACCATCATGATTATAAGTATTTAATTTTTTTAAAAATAATTACTTATGCTGCAAAAGCATACAGATGGCACAAGGATGGTTTACCGGTACAAAGCCTTCATTTTAGTATACATATATATTAGATATATTAGATTTGTCCCATGTTGCTAAAATGAACATTTTTATAATTAAAAAAAGATAGGTTTTTTATTTCAAGCTTTCTCAACTTTGGAAATAAAAATTAATTCTGTATATACATGGATCAAGGTTAAATCTACATTAGAGTGCTAAACACCATCATTGAGAAGGATGGTCCCATAATTGAAGCATAATAACTTTAAAAGGATGGTCCCATAATAACTTTTTATCTTGGTGGCTGATACTCTAACCAGGATCTTGAAGACAGCCGATTCAAAGGGGCTGCTGGATGGTATTGGCCCTTGCAACATAACCGGCCACTTTCATAGTTTGCATTTTGTGGACGATACATTGCTATTCTGCAAAGCAGAAAAAGGAAATATTAATACTCTAAAGTTCATCTTATATGCTTTTGAGCTGACATCTGGTCTAAAAATCAACTTTGTCAAATCTCAGTTGGTAGGCTTGGGGGTCTCGAATTCTCTAGGTAATATGTTTGGCAAAATGCTTGGTTGTCAGGTTTCAAAGTTACCTATCAAATACCTTGGCTTGCCTCTTCATTATTCCACTCCTAGGTGCAGTGACTGGTCCTTTATTCTTGAAAAGATTTCAAAGCGGATGCAAAGTTGGAAGAGTAACACCCTATCTCTAGCTGGACGGATGGTTCTTTGCAACTCGGTAGTACGGGCTATTCCAATTTATTGGATGTCTGTTTTCCACCTCCCTGTAATGGTGATTCAACGAATAAACAAGCTTTGCCGGGATTTTGTTTGGAATGGTCAACAGAGGAGTAGTCGGGTGAAACACCTGGTTAGTTGGAGTTTGATGTGCAGACCTCGAGCTCTAGGAGGCTTGGGTTTGATTGATATTTCAGCTCTAAACACTGCCTTACTTCTTAAGTGGTGGTGGAAATTCTTTAGGGAGCAGCACAAACCTTGGTGCAAGTTGGTTCGAGCTATTTACTTCTCCAAAAAACCACCATCTACCCCAACAACTTATTCACGAAGATCTTCCTCCTCCTTTTGGAAAGGTATCCTTGGCACACTTAAATTATTCAAGCAGCTCTTCCAACCAAAGCTTGGGAAAGGAGACCTTATTTCTTTTTGGGATGACCCTTGGTCCATGGATCAGCCCTTCTCGTTGGTATTCCTCAACCTTCATTTGTTGGCAAAGAACAAAAATATTTCTGTTGCAGATTTATTCTCAAAAATCGGAAGAGTTCCCAATCTTATTTTGACGGATCCTGATATTTTTCGGCACCCACTAAGCTCTCCAGCGATCAGAGAATGTCACGCTCTTATCTTGACTCTTCTCTCCTGCTCCCCAAATCAAAATTTAGATGGTTGGTTTTGGAAATGGAATAGCTCAGGATCTTTTACGGTAAACGTTTGCTATAGGTTTCTTAATTAAACATGGAGGGGTGCTATCTCCTCTCGGTAAGTTCTTTTGGAAGCTGTCGGTCCCGAAAAAAGCTAAGGTTTTTGCTTGGCTATGTTACTCTGATAAAATTTTGACAGCCAAAAATCTTCTTAAAAAAGGTGTTTCAGTATCGGAGGTTTGTTCTCTATGCTGTGAGGAGGAAGAGTCAACCGATCATTTGTTTTTATTATGCAACTACTCCAAGCTTTTTTGGCAGGTGTTCTGGAGAAAATTTAGTGTGCCACAGTTTCCTGATAACATGACAGAGGTTTGGGGAAAATGGAGAAAGCATATTTCTATTACTCATGTTTTTCCTGCTATGGAGTGCTTGTTTATCATCGGTTGCTGGTGTCTTTGGAGTGAACGTAATCATCGGATATTTGATTTTGAAGCAAAAATGGCATCGTGACGGGCTAAAGAAGCTACCCTTCTTGCTGGGAGTTGGTTGCAGCACTCAGATAATGTAAACGTTCTGAGTGCTTTAAGCAATCTCTGTTAACTGCTGATCGTTTCGGAAGAGGGAACTGTTATCAAATGAGAGCGTTCAATATTCGAGGCTGACAACAGACTTTTGGACCCTGCTGAATCAATAGGGTGTATCAACTTTGTGATACCCGGCTTAAAATTCTCCTTGCACAAATCTTGAGGCATAAAATTGAAAACAAAAAAAAAAACAAAAGAAAAAAAGGAAAAAAAATATTAAAGACTCCCGTTGAGTGTCTTCTTCCATGAGAACTCATCGGAGAGGAAGTCGAATCCGAAAAGAATTTGGCCTCCCCTCCACAGTATAAAACCCTCTCCTCCCTCATCCAAAGCCAATCATGATGAGCCCAACCTTTTTCCTTTCTTCTTTCTTTTTTTTTTTTCCTTCCAATTTTCGCCAAATTCCCTTCACCATGCACGTCGGAAATTGAAGCTAAAAACACCGCTGGAGCCAAGGTAAGGGCTCGATCCTTCACTCTCTCTCTCTTTCTTATCTTTCCATGACCTTAAGCACCACCGAAGGCTATCGGTTTTGCCGAAAATCCACTATAAAAGAATCTCCTATTTTTTCGACTTTGATTTCTTCCTTCTCCGGCCACCGACGCTGCCGTCACCTGACACCGGACACTTGGTTGGGTTGTTCGGCCTCCCTACGATGCTTCTCGATGAAGTCACAATCGTCAGTGAACGATCAAAGGCCAAAATCAAAAAAAATGAAAAAAAGAAAGCCCTTAGATCCCTTATTTTTGGATCTTTTCCATATTTTCCCTGTCGGCAATCTTTGCCGCCGGCCGTTCCCTGCCCCATCGCCGTCCGCCGCCTACTACTGCCTACCGCCGCCGACCGTTGCCAATTTTTCGGTCAAGAACCATGAACTGCCTTTACCTCCCCTGTTCGGCCATGAAAAGAAAGAAGAAAAGAAGAGCAAGAAAAGAAAAAAAAGAAAAAAAGAAAGAAAGAAAGAGAATTTTTTCTCTCCTATCTCTCTATCCTCTTTTATGTCTCTCTCTACTCTCTATTTATCTCTCATCTAATCCATGGGCTCCGGTACAAATCTAAGATGATCTTTTCAAAGAGATCCAGAATCGCTTTGAAATCTATACAGTTTATCAGACCTTAGCCCAATCCTTATCAGAAATTCATTGAGTTTGATCACCATTGACCCCTATGGAGTCACTATGATATAACCTCTGATGATTTTGATCACAGATTCTTCTTTTGAGAAATATGATGATTCTTTCTTCATTTTCTCTCTCTATTTTTTCTCTCTTCACCCACTTTCTCTCTCTAAAAATACCTATGGACCCCTATCGAGTCATGTCTTCCTTTTCTAAGAACCTATGTTGACTCCTACAAGATGATCTAAAACTGCTTTGATATTTGTGCCATAAATCAAACCCATGCTAGACTTGTCTAGCATCTTTGAATCCTACTATTGATGAACTTTGTTGATCGATCTTGATCTTGATCCAATCCATGCTCCATGATTTCTTGATCAGAGTTGTTTAGATCGGATCCTCAACTAAGAGGCCATGAATTATTTCGGTGTCTAGACACCCTATCGAACCAACCATCCGATCAACAACTTTTTTCTTATTTAATTTTATTGAGCTCATTGAAAGAAATTGATTATATTTTAATATTTTAAATAAAATTATCTGATTCATTTAAGAAAGACTAAAGATCTAGGATGATCGAGATAAGTAGATCTTATGCTCCTTATATATTTTTAAATAATCATATTTTCTATCCAAAAAATTATTGTTGATGAAATCATATTTTTGATAAAATAAGGATCAACATATGTGATATGAAAAAGTATATTTTATTATGAACATTAATTTTATGAATATGTTTTATAAAAATAGTATAGTTATGAAGTATAAATTTTATGATTTTTTTACCATGTATATGTATATTTTAAAAAAAAGATGTAAAGATTTTGAAGGCTCTCAGATAGTTATGAACAAATTTCTATAGAAAGTTTGACATCCGGAGCTGGCATCCACATGAAACATGGCTTCGTCAATGAATATAAAGTTGGCACACGAAATAAATGAAAGGGGGAAACCGCTTTTCCTCGATAGGATCTACCAGATTTCACTAAATCTGAGACGGAATAATTTTTAAAAAAAAATTATCCTATATTTATTTCAAATCTAAATATCTAGATCTAATCTTCATATCTGATATTAAGTTTAAAATAAATCTAAAAGGGATGAGGAAACAAGTAATACCTCAAGGGTAATCTGATTACCCTATAGATGATCGCAGCAAGCCTGAGGTTCTGATTTAGCCACGCAATTGCCTGGCCTCTACCAGTATCCACTCGGGCAGGACTTGGATCGTCTTCTCCTCATGAATCTACGCCCCAAAATCAGATCTCAATCTGATTTTAAAATACTTCAAAACTCTTTCTGAAGTTGGAGCAGCAGCCTGTCAAAGAAATCCTGCAGCCTTCCTGTTCAAGGCGTCACCACGCCTTAGACCTTTGCCAGATGGACGTCCAACTCCTTGGACGTGAAGAGGGGAGGGAGAGCAACAGATGGGACATGGAGAAGAGAAGAGGGGGCGGCAACTTTTTGGGTTTGGCACAATCTCCTTTTAAACCCTAGGCGCAGACAGGGTTTATATAGACCCTGTTGCGCTGCGCAGTGCCACATCATTCGACCAATCAGAAAATTTTAATAAATCTGAAAAAATTTTGATTGATTGCTTGATGTCATCTGATCACATCAAATAAGAAAGCCAAGCCTCTCTCCATGAGTTGGCACCAACTTTGGATAAGCACAAAGAAAGGTTGGTGCCAACTAGTCCATGTTGATCAAGACTCTCCATCCTTATCCACTTAGGGCGCCCACTTAATCTAATTGGGCTCACGCTATAATCTGATTATGGCACCCAATTTAATGTGGTTTGGCATGTGGACACTCCACAAAAATCCTCCAATGAGTTCTTGCTAAGTGGCCTTCAATTTAAGACCCATATATCAACTTTTGACTGATGTCCTAAAATAAAATTGACAGATGACAGGAATTAGCAGGTGCTTGTCTTAAATTCATCTCATGAATTAAGACAAGCCTTTTCTGAGCTAGACAAATTTTATTTAGACTGAGAGAAACTTTCTCAAGATTTTCTGGGTGACTCAAATCACATTTGGTTCAGTCGAGATAGAAAAGATTATACGAGGAGAATGTTAGGCTCAATCGTGTGCTAGCACGATTTCCTTGAACCTAATTGGATCTAATCCAAATCAATTGGGCTAGCCCAATTGATGACATCCAGATCCTAACCCTTGTTAGTGTGACCCAGTTAGGTTCAATTCTGTATGATAATGAGACATGTCGTGATCTCATCATCGACATCATCGAAACTCCTTTCGATAGATCAGAACTCTTCTGATTTAGACAATTAGAATGA
>NC_025996.2:68628601-68706101 GCF_000442705.2 Elaeis guineensis
AACATATCATTTGGTCACGAACTCATTTAAGGACTAAATGATATATCCTCCTATATCGAATCTAATAGTTCTAAGAACTTCATCACATAACAGGAGTTCAAAATAAAATATACACAGTGATGAAAAAATCAAATAATATTTATTAATTTAATAATTTATATACAATTACAATGATAAGCACAACTATTAACAGGTTGACGATTAGCTTGGGACACAATTCTCAACAAGTCAATCATCAGCCTGTTGACGATTGTGCTCATCTTGTAAATTATATAATTTTTTTATTAAAAAAATATTTAATATTTTTATTATAAATTGATCATATTTAAACTCTTATGTTATAATGAAGTCCTTAGGACTATAATTAATCGATAAAGATAGATTTATCATTAAGTCCTTAAAAATATTTATAATCAAATGATATGCTATTACTAGGACCATAGTGATATCAAGTGTAGGTCATTATGTGCCATATGAGTTGATTATCCTCTTAATCAAAGAGTGTGGAGATACTATTATGGCATGCAGATGGAATGTAAGAGTATATTCACATCGAATGTGACCATGTGCCGAGCACTCTGCTGTCTAAAGTAGCTCGTGAAGGGTATGAGTATGAGTGTCCCTTCGATTTGAGACCACCATGATGATTTGTAAGTAACTCACTATACTTTAATACCGAACCATCTGAGTTTTTAACTCAATAACAGAAGGATACTGGGTGCAATCAAGTACTTATCAAGTCAGTGTGTTAGTCAAGATAGAATTGACCCCTCTGAATTAGTAGGAGATATGCATCAGTAAATTTCAATTCGATAAAATCTTGGTCAGGATAATCCATGAGATGAATTTGAAAGATTGAAATACAATGTGATCGACTAAATTAGAATTGATAGTTAAACCCAAGATCGCTTTGAGCATTTGGGTCAAAAGGATGAATTATACAGTAACCATATGCAGTAGGTTCTAGAAGGTCGCTTTAATACTTCGACCTATTCGATCATCGGGTCACCATTGCTAGATGGTTATATCGATTAGTATAAAAAATTATTTTTATATTACTGACTTAGGTTCAAACCTATGAGGTCCATGCATTAGAAGATTGATCAGATCAGATGGCTGGAGAGTCCAATTGGATTGTGACTCTGGTGAAAAGTCCTATTCGGACTAGGACTCTGTGGGATAGTCCCATTGAGACTGAGACTCTACTATTAATAAAAAATTAATTAGTAATTAGATTACTAATTGACTTAATTTGATTGAGCAAAGAGCTTTGGATCAAGTCTAATTGAATTAGATTCAGTTCGACTCTGATTGGATTTGATATGATCGAGCCCGATTACAAGAGAAATTTGATTCTGATTCGATCAAAATTTTAATTTGGCTAATTTTTAATTAGATTAGAAATTTAATGAGATATCTAGATTTTTAATTAGATTAGGTTCATGAGTGGGTTCCAAATTTGATTTGGACTAGAGTCAGAATTAGAAATGAAGAGTCCATGTCAACTTGGACTCTATCCTTATCTCTTGCACCACTCCTGAACCCATGCCAATTTCTCTATGCCTAATTGGATTTGGGTTATGATTTTTGGCATCATGATAAAGGGTCCAATAAGAGTGGGTGGTAATATTTGATAAGTCATAATTGTATCTCTTGCCTAATTCGAATGCGATTCGAATTAGAGATAAGATGTAAACTAGGAAAGAATTTTTTCATACATAGAATATTGTTGGCACCATATTATTTTTTCTTTTTTTTTAAGAATCCTTTTGGTGTGAGAGAAGTCAAAATCCTTCTTCATATCTTAATTATTTTTTTAAAATTTTTTGGGATGCCAAAAGGTGGTTTTGGCATGAACTATTGGTGCCCTTCCTTGTAAAAATCCTAATTCCTAGTCTATAAAAAAGGGTCCTCTCTCTTGGACATCCCTTGATCAATCCCTTGCTGATTTTTATTTTCAGAGCCTCTTCTCCTCCTCCTCTCTTCCTCCTCTAGATTTTCTCTTATTTTGGAGTGTCCAAGTTGCTTGACGGAGGAAGAAACCAGCTGTCAAAGTTACTTACAAGCTAGCACCTCCAAGTTCTTGATCTGTATCAGTCTTCACATGGATTTTCTTATAGAGGTCAGATGACTCTGTGTGGCTGTAAGTGATCTGAGAAACACCCTCTCTAATCATTTAACCAGAGGAGATGAAGATCAAAATTTGTTTGATAATGATCTCTCACTTATTTTGATTCCTATGGTAGATCTAATAGTTAGATCTAGATTTTCAGCATCGATGAGATCGATGCATGTTTTTATTTTCAGATCTAAAGTATATATTTTTCATATCATAGATTATGATATAGTAGTTTAAGATTAGATCTTATGTATATGATTAGGATTAAATTATTTAATCATTCATATCTGCTGCCCAAAAATTTTAAAATCGCATGTACACACTACCGCATATTTTCTTCAATTAGTATCAGAGCATGGTTCTTTCGATATGAATTAATATGATGTTAGATCTAAATTTTTGATATTTGATTTGATTATTTATGATTTAGATTAGATCTAAATTAGTTTATTTTTAGATCTGATTATTATCTATTTAGATTATATGATTTGAGTAGCAAAGTACTCAGATTGGATAATCACCAAGCCGTCCGGTCATAAGAGCAAGTAGAATTTTATGGCCTTTTCTTTCCATTCAATGGGGTGCTCTTTATGGCATGTAGAGGTGCCACTCTAAGGTCCTATGAAGAAGAAAGTGAAAAGAAAAAACTTACTTTCTTGCAAACTTTTAGATCTTGAAACCCTAGGTATTATTGTATGTGATGCAAGTTACGAAGAAACTAGTTACATCTAATCTGGTTTAATCAAAATTATTTTAATTTAAAATCATAAAAATTAGATTTGATCTAAAAAATTTTATGATTTGATGTAAAAAATTTACATAAAAAATTATTTTCAAAATCTCAACCATGTTGATGCAAAACTTAATTAAGAATTAAGTGTTAAACTCAATATATCTAGAATTATGATTTAGATCTAATGACATTATAAAATATGGGGCATGGGTTAGCTCAAATAAGGTCTTTCTCTTTAATTGGGTTAAACCTAAGGTTAGAATCAAAGAATTGATTGATTATGTAAAGAAATTGATTAAGTCTAACTAAATATTGAATTAGATTAATCAGAATTTTTTTAGTATAATAATTGTAGATGGTCAAGTCCATGTCTTTGATTAGACCAAATAAACCTTGATTATGGCTCATTGGTTGAATCTGAATCATTAGGTTGGTCAAATCAAAACTAATTAATCAATTGGTGTCTAAGGTAAGTTTGGCATTTCAACTGGTGGTTTTTAATTTAGAGCAGCTTACCTACTATTTCGATGGTGTCTAAGGCAAGCTTAGCAAACCCTCCCATTGATCTCACTTATCTGACCAATTTGATAAACTAGATTTTGATTAAATTGCTAAGCGATTCGAGTTAGCCCATGCCATTAAGGTTGATCAATATGACTGATCTAGGTGCCAATTCAATCAGCATGACCTAATCCGATTTAGTGACTTGGTGAAGTCAGTGAGAGGATTGTGGTATACTGATTGATCTTTTCTTCTCTTATCTAAATCGATTAAATCCTCTAAATTATTAGGTTCCTAAAATGAGCTAGTTATGGTGATAACTAGATCATAGCCTCCCATTAAGGTGAATGATAATGGGTCTATTATTTATGATTGACATTATAGGCACCATCCGTTTGGTGTTCACTTTGAATAATGAAATTATCATTCATCATATGATGACTCTGTTGAACTATCTGATGATGGTTGGATTGATCGAGCTATCCTCGGACCTGATCACTCATTAGTTAGAATCACTGAGTAGGTTCATGTTAATGGTTTGACCTAACCGAAACTTTCAGTGGAGGCCCATTACCTACTGAAATAAAATCTGAGGCTAAATTAAGTACTAGAAGTTGTTTGAAAATAATTAATTGAGAACCTATCCATAGGTGCATATGGGGACCGAGCCATCCTTGGGCCGATATGTAGTCTGTGTGGATTCCAATACCCACTAAAAAATTAAGATAATTTTTTGAATTGGAGTTAGAGGCTGTCAATTCGTATAAAATAATAGGTGAACCTTTAGACTAAAGTCTATGTCTTTAGGATCAATAAATTTATATACTAATTAGATTTTGTATTTTTTTGTATGTGCAGATATGGCCTCAAACTTGTTGTTTTGATCACTGTTGGATAGTGAGAAACTTATCGGATTGAATTTTGATAATTGATATCGAAAGTTAAAGATGGTTCTAGAGTATGAGCAGATCCTTTATGTGATAACAGATCCGACACCGAGGAGCTTGCTCCTACCTGAGAAGCAGTTTGAGATACTTATTTGAAGTGGCTCAACGATCGCACCATGGTTCATTGCATCATGCAGGCCTCTATGAATGACGAGTTCAGTCGAAAGTTTGAAGAGGCTTAGCTAGAGAAAATGCTTCAAGTGTTGAGGGATTCCTTGGTACTCCTGATGATGTTGAGCGGTACAAGATTAGTTGTATCATTTTCAATGCCCGAATGAGGGAAGGTGCATCTGTTATCGATCATATATTATATATGATTGAGCAGATTGAAAAACTAAGCAAACTCAGCTTCTCCTTGCATGAACAATTGGAGAAAGATGCGATTCTGAGCTCTCTACCCAAGTCCTACCTGCCGTTCCTCAGTCATTTTAAAATGACGAAGTCTATAGTCAACTACTACGGTCTGTTTGGGTTGCTACAAACTTTTAAAAAAGATCACCAGCTCCATAAAGAGATAGTGAATCTAGTGGGAGGATCTTCTTCGGGTGGTCGTCCTTTTAAGAAAGAAAAATAGAAGAAGAATAAGAAGGTGCCTGATGTTGGGAGTCAGTCCAGAAACCTAAATTCAAGGCTGATCAAAGTTAGGAAAAGTACTTTTTTTGCAAAAAGTAAGGTCACTAGAAGAGAAATTAACCTTAGCATATGCTTTTCTTGACTTGAACAAGTCAAAGAAGAAGAAGCAATTAATTGCTGGATAAGATACTTATGTGATAACACCTTGTAACTTCTTTTTTTTTTGATACAATGATCTGGGTATTGGATACTGGTAGCCCTATTCACATTTGCAATTCATTACAGGATCTTCAGGTCACTGAGAGTTTGGAGATGGTGAGAGATTCCTGAATGTTGGAGATGGAAGATCAATTTCAGTTCTAGTTTTAAGAATCATTAAGCTTGTATTCGAGTCTCATTACATTGTTCTTGATGAGTGTCATTACTGTCCTAGTTTTTTTTTAAATATTATTTCTGTAGATCTTTTGGCTAATTTTAATTATGAAATATCAATAAAGAAAAACTTTTGTGATATCATTTTGAATAGTATTATAATTTTGTATGGATAGTTGAACAATGGTATCTATATTATATGAAGGCTTAATGTAATGTACATTTCAAATAAACATCCTAGAATAGATGACGTCACAGATGCCTACTTTTGGCATTTTAGGCTAGGTCATATCAACAAGAACAGGATGAATAGGTTTGCTCAAGAAAAAATTCTGATAAAGATAATTATGAATCGTTACCTATCTATGAGTCTTGTTTGCTTGAAAAGATGATCAAGTTATCTT
Source organism: Elaeis guineensis (assembly GCF_000442705.2). Classification (NCBI taxonomy): domain Eukaryota; kingdom Viridiplantae; phylum Streptophyta; class Magnoliopsida; order Arecales; family Arecaceae; genus Elaeis; species Elaeis guineensis. The sequence continues at coordinate 68,634,251 of NC_025996.2, forward strand.
TTACTGAAAAAGATGAATGAGCCAGCGATGTACTGAGTTTGATACATACTGATGTATGTGGATTTATGAGCACATATGCTAAGGAGGGTATAGCTATTTCATTACATTCACAGATGATCTATCTAGATATGGGTACGTCTACTTGATGAAACATAAATCTAAATTATTTGAAATATTCAAACGGTTCCGCAATGAAGTAGAGAAATAAATTGCAAAAAGTATTAAAACTCTTCGATCTGATCGAGGAGGTGAATACCTCTCTAGTGAATTTTTGACATATCTAGAGGAGAATGAGATTCTCTCCCAATGGACCCCTCCAAGGATACCACAGTATAATGGCATCTCAGAAAGGAGGAATCGAACCTTGTTGGACATGGTTCGATCCATGATGGGGTTTGCAACTCTGTCGATCTCCTTTTGGAGATATGTATTTGAAACAGCCTATCTTGTGCTCAATAATATTTCAAGCAAGTCAGTTAGTAAGATACCATATGAGATATGGTCAGGACATAGGCCGAACCTCTCTTACTTTAGGGTCTGGGGGTATCCAGCTTATGTTAAACGACTACAAACTGACAAGCTCAGTCTTAGGTTCGATAAATGTAACTTTATAGGATACCCCAAGAAAATAAGAGGATATTACTTTTACATGCCTGCTAAGCAAAAGGTATTTGTTAGCAGTAAGGCATATTTTTTAGAAAGAGAATTCCTTAGTGAAAGAGTAAGTGCCTCTAAAATCGAGCTTGACGAAGTTCGATAGGTAGAAGAACCGACACCAATGATTGAATCTGAACTAGATTTGATAAGATCAAATCTGAAGCCCAATGAACAAATATCCTTAAGGTGATCTGCTAGACTACCGCATCAGCCAGACAGATACTTAGATTTTTTGATCCAGAATGGAGATCCTGTCGAGCTCGATGAGAATGATGAGGATCCGATCACTATATAGATGCGATACAGAGGTCTCACTCTAATAAATGACTTAAAGCCATGAAATCTAAAATAGAGTCCATGAAGATCAACGATGTATGGACATTGGTTGACTCACCTAAGGGGTATAACCCCTAGGGTGTAAGTAGGTCTTTAAGAGAAAGAGAGGCACTGACAGAAAGGTGGAGATCTATAAAGTTCGTTTGGTTGTCAAAAGATATCATCAGCATTATGGTATTGACTATGATGAGATATTTCTTCTATGGACAATGCTCAAGTCCATTCGAATTATGCTTACAATAGCAGGCATACCTGGAATATGAAGTCTGGCAAATGGATGTGAAAATAATTTTTCTAAATGGAGAGCTGAATGAAAAGGTGTGTATGATACAACCTAAAGGTTTCACATCCACAGATGAGTTCAAAGATATGCAAGCTTCAGAGATCCATTTATGGATTGAAGTAAGCATCTCGAAGTTGGAACATACATTTTGATAAGATGATCAGATCATATGGCTTTGTTAGGAACGAAGAGGAACTCTGCATATGTAAGTGGCCATATGGTTCAATAATTATATTTCTTATATTGTATATGGATGATATTCTCTTAATCAAAAATGATATCCCTGCATTACAGAAAATAAGTGTGGCTGTCATCATAATTCTCAATAAAGGATCTGGGTGAAGCAGCCTACATCCTAGGAATGAAGATCTATAGGGATAGATCTAAGAGGTTGCTCGGACTCTCCTAATCCACGTACATAGATACCATGCTGAAATGATTCAGCATAAAAATTTCAAGAAAAGCTATCTTTCCGATAGACCAGAAATTGCTCTTTCGAAAGAAGATTGTCCGATTACTCCTCAAGAGAGAGAGCATATGAGTAGAGTTTCATATACTTCGATAGTGGTTTCTATTATGTACGCCATGACATGTACAAGATCAAACATGGCATACTCACTAGGGGTAGTGAGTGGATACCAGTCTGATCTAGGAGAGAATCACTGGAAGGTCATAAAGATCATTCTAAAGTATTTGAGAAATATTAAAGATCAATGGCTTGTATATGGTAAAACTGACTTGAAACTAGTGGGATTCATTGACTCCAATTTTTAGTTAGACCATGACGATAGCAAGAGAGTGTCAGATTATATTTTTATCCTAAATGATGGAGTGATCTACTGAAAAAATTCTAAGCAGCACACTGTGGCAAACTCTGTTTGCGAAGCAGAGTATATCGTGGCATTCGATGTTGTGAAGGAAGCTGTATGGTTGCGAAAATTCATCATTGAGCTCAAAGTAGCACCCTCCGTTGATGGCCCTGTCTTGTTATACTACGACAATATTGGAGCCATTGCTCAAGCCAAGGAGTCGAGAATCCATCAGCGCACCAAGCATATTCTATGCTGCTAACATCTTATCTGGAGATCATGATCGATGTGACATCGACCTTCAAAAGATCGATGGAAAAAAAAATCTGACCGACCATTTACTAAAACTTTTGAAATCAAGGAGTTCAATGATCACAAATTGAAGATGGATATTCGATACTGTACCAATTAACTTTAGTCCAAGTGAGAGTTGTTGGAAAATATGTCTTAAGTCAATCGTCAGTCTGTTGACGATTGTGCTCATCTTGTAATTATATATAAATTTTTATTAATAAAAATTATTTAATATTTTTATTACAAATTGATCATCTTTGAACTCCTCTATTGTAATGAAGTCTTTAAGACTATAATTATCGACAAGCAGGATTTGTCGTTAAGTCTTAAAAATATTCACGACCAAACGATACGCTATTACTAGGATGATAGCAATATTAAGTGTAGGTCATTGTGTGCCATATGAGTTGGTTGTCCTCTTAACCAAGAGTGTAGAGACACTGTTATGGCATGCAGATGAAATGTAGGAGTACATTCGCATCGAACGTGATCATGTATCGAGTACTCTGCTGTCATGAGTAGCTCGTGAGGGTATAGTATAAGTGTTCCTCTGACTAAGACCATCACGATGATTGTAGCACTCACTGTACTTTAGTACCAGACCATTTAGTTTCTAACTCAGTGATGAAAGGTACTGGATGCAATCAATACTTATAAGTCGGTGTGTGAGTCAAAATAAAATTGACCCCTCTGAATTAGTAGGAGATATGCATTAGTGTATTTTAATTCAGTAAAATATTGGCTAGATAATCAATGAGATGGATTTGAAAGGTTGAAATACAATATGGTCAACTAATTAGGGTTGACAGTTAAACCTTAGGTCATCTTGTGAAGGAAAATTACCTTTTTCCTTGTAGATCTTCCAGATTTCATCAAATCTGGGGTGGAATAATTTTAAAAAATTTTATCTACATTTATTTTAGATCTAAGTCTCTAGATCCAATCTTCATATTTGATATTAAGTCTAAAATAAATCTAAAAGGGATGAGGAAACAAGTAATACCTCAAGGGTAATCTGATTACCCTATAGATCATCGCAGCAATCCTGAGTTCTGATTTAGCCACGCAATCCTGGCCTCTACCAGTATCCACTCGGGAGGATCTAGATTCTTTTCCTCATGAATCTACGCTCCAAAATCAGATTAATCTGATTAAAATACTTCAAAAGTCTTTCTGAAGTTGGAGCAGCAGCCTGTCAAGAATCCTGCAGCCTTCCTGTTCAAGGCGTCACCACGCCTTGACCTTTGCCAGATGGACGTCCAACTCCTGGACGTGAAGAGGGAGGAGAGAACAGATGGGAATGAGAAGAGAGAGGGGGGGCAACTTTTGGGTTTCACAATTCCTTTAAACCCTAGGCGCAGACAGGGTTTATATAGACCCTGTTGCGCTGCGCAGTGCCACATCATTCGACCAATCAGAAAATTTTAATAAATCTGAAAAAATTTGATTGATGGCTTGATGTTATCTGATCACATCAAATAAGAAAGCCAAGCCTCTCTCCATAGTTGGCACCAACTTTGGATAAGCACAAAGAAAGGTTGGTGCCAACTAGTCCATGTTGATCAGACTCTCCATCCTTATCCACTTAGGCGCCCACTTAATCTAATTGGCTCACGCTATAATCTGATTATGGCACCCAATTTAATGTGGTTTGGCATGTGGACACTCCACAAAATCTCCAATGAGTCTTGCTAAGTGGCTTCAATTTAAGACCCATATATCAACTTTTGACTGATGTCCTAAAATAAAATTGACAGATGACAGGAATTAGCAGGTGCTTGTTTAATTCATCTCATGAATTAAGACAAGCCTTTTCTGAGCTAGACAAATTTTATTTAGACTGAGAGAAACTTTCTCAAGATTTTCTGGGTGATCAAATCACATTTGGTTCAGTCGAGATAGAAAAGATTATACGAGGAGAATGTTAGGCTCAATCGTGTGCTAGCACGATTTCCTTGAACCTAATTGGATCTAATCCAAATCAATTGGGCTAGCCCAATTGATGACATCCAGATCCTAACCCTTGTTAGTGTGACCCAGTTAGGTTCAATTCTGTATGATAATGAGACATGTCGTGATCTCATCATCGACATCATCGAAACTCCTTTCGATAGATCAGAACTCTTCTGATTTAGACAATTAGAATGATCGATCATCAAGATCATTTTAATTGCTCTCAAAATCCACCAGTGACACCTAGCAGTATATGGTGGCAACCCATCAGAACTGAAGACGAACCTCTCGGTGCAGCTACCTGTGTGATTGAGTTCCTCTATCATGAGTCCCGACTGAATTAGGGTTAAGATAAACCCGTCAAACCCAACATCAGTCATATGATTAATCAATCGATTCGAGTCCGATGTGAAATCCTAATGAAAAACTTTTTCCATTATTTCACTCTGTCATGGCCATGGACTTAAGGACTCAATCTTTCGATCACCATAGAACTACTCTTCTCATCTACCGAGGTTGATAGATCCCATCTTGGTGCGATCTGGTTCCTACAATGAATATGCTACAGCCAACATACACCTCAGGATTTGAATGGCTAGGAGATCGAATTATGGTGTAGTCAAACTATAACACACTCAAGGTGAACTGTCGATGCACCTCAGGTCAAAGAACTAGACACACAACTGCAGCATCGAGCTAGTCATCACGAGAAGGTAGACTTCCTTATGACTACTCGAGGTGGTCACGCTCAGTACTCTCATTCTCAACGAATACTGTACTCTCGCTTCGGATGTCTCCACACCGTAGACTCAAGACACATCTATCCTAAGGAAGCGATCGTACACCAACCTTCCGGATCAATCACCATCCTCGTGATGATCCTATGGTTAGGAGCTGTTTATGAGTTAGTTATGTAAATTCATGACTTAAATTTTCAACTCTTGAAAATATGAATTGACATTCCTACTAACTTAAAAGATGTATCACAGACACATGACACATGTGATAGAAGAATAATCCATTTATTGATTTATAGTCAAAATTATAAATTTGTCCTTAGATTTGTACAGGAATGTGTCAGCCAATCTGGCATCTAGGGCACATATCTAACAAACTCTCACTTACCTAATGTCAATTGGCTACATATCTAAGTCCCATCTTCTCAAGTGGGCTTCATCTGTTGCTGGCCTAATGGCTTTGTCAGCGGGTCTGCCACGTTGTCTGTGAAGTCAACTCTATTAACCTCGACATAACCTTATTCGAGTAATCACGGATCAGATGGAATCGCCGCTCGATGTGTTTGAACTTCTGATGAGACCTTGGCTCTTTAGCTAGGGCTATGGCACCATTATTGTCGCAGTAAAAAGGGATGGCATTCCGATGACATCACTCCAAGCTCTGCGGCAAACTTCTTGTACCAGAATGCCTCCTTCGCAGCTTCCGATGCAACAATATACTCTACCTCCATGGTGGAATCAGCAATCACCGTCTGCTTAAAATTCTTCTAGCTAACTGCACCACCATTGCAAATGAACAGACTTTCAGATGTTGACTTTCGATCATCTATATCAGATATAAAATCTGAGTCTGTATATCCCTGAATTTGGGGTTCTCCATTCCCAAAGACTAGAAACATATCTTTAGTCCTTCTCAAGTACTTAAGGATACATTTCACAGAAGTCCAGTGCTCTTCGTCTGGATTCGACTGATATCTACTTGTGACACTCACAGCATGGGCTATATCAGGTCGTGTACATAGCATGGCATACATGAGGCTCCATATTATCGAAGCATAAGGGATTTTGCTCATGCGTTCAATCTCTTCAGGTGTGCTAGGGCACATCTTCTTGGAGAGATGAATGCCATGTCTAAAAGGTACTAAACCTCTTTTAAAGTTTTCCATGCTAAATTTTTTTAGCACCTCCTCTATATACATCTTCTGTGAAAGTCTCAACATCCTATTTGGTCTATCTCTATAGACCTTAATACCCAGTATAAAGGATGCCTCTCCTAGATCTTTCATAGAGAACTCCTTAGACAACCATACTTTGACTGAGGTCAACATGGGAATATCATTCCCAATTAGGAGGATGTCATCTACGTACAATATGAGGAAGACAACTGCGCTTTCACTGACCTTTTTGAACACACATGTTTTCTCCTCATTCTTGATGAAACCAAACGTTTTGATCACATCATTGAAACGAGTATTCTAGCTCCGAGATGCTTGCTTAAGTCCATAAATGGACCTTTGCAACTTGCAGACCTTGTGATCATCATCACTGGATGTGAAACCAAGTAGCTGTTCCATATAGATATCTTCCTCAAGATATCCATTTAAGAATGCCATTTTCACGTCCATCTGCCATATTTCATAATCGAAATAGGCTGCAACAGCAAGCAATGTGCGGATGGATTTTAGCATGGCTACGGGCGAGAAGGTATCCTGATAGTCAATGCCTTCGCATTGACTATAATCTTTTGCTACGAGCCTAGCCTTGAATGTCTCTACATTCCCATCTGCACCTATCTTTCTCTTGAAAATCCATTTACGCCCAATAGGTACAGTACCTTCAGGAGGATCTACCAAGATCCAGACTTGATTTGAGTGCATCGAGTCAATTTCTGATCTCATTGCCTCTAACCATTCTTGGAGTCGATATCTGATATCACCTCGTCATAGGTCTGGGATCATCACCATGAGCCCCATTTCCCGTGAAGAATATTTTCTCTATATCCTCTTGTATAGTACCTAAGTACCTTTCAGGAGGACGAGAAATCCTAGTCGATCTATGAGGTGGAAGAGGTTGTGTTAGGACTGATTCTAATTGATTTGATTTCTCAGGTTCTTTAGCTCGTTGCTCTTGGGAGACATTCTCCTTGAGCTTAATTATTCTTCCGATGCCACCATTTTGAATAAACTGTTTTTCAAAAAAAATAGCATTTCGACTCACAATCACATTGTGGTCTTCCGAAATATAGAAATAGTATCCTAATGACTTTTTAGGATATCCTATGAATCGAGCTCTAAAAGATCTGAACTTTAACTTGTCTGCCTGTTGTCTCTTGACATGAGCTGAACAACCCCAAATTTTGAGATGATTCAGACTTGGTTTCTTACCATGCCATATCTCATATGGTGTGATAGAAATGGTTTTAGATGGAACCCTATTCAATACATATATTACTGTCATGAGACAATATCTCCAAAGAAATTCAGGGAGGTCTGTGAAGCTCATCATGGAACGGACCATATCTAATAGGGTCCGATTTCTCCATTCTGAAACCCTATTGAATTGTGGCATTCCAAGTGGAGTCCATTGAGAGACTATGCCATTGTCCTTAAGATAGTCTAGGAACTCCCGACTAAGGTATTCACCTCTTCGATCTGATCGAAGAACCTTAATGAGCTTTCCTATTTATTTTTCTACTTCATGTCTGAATTCTTTGAACCTTTCAAAGGCTTCGACTTGTATTTTATTAGAAACACATACTCGTACCTAGACATATTATCGGTAAAGGTAATGAAGTAGACATAGTTGCCTCTAGCTGGCATATCAAATGGATCGCACACATCCGTATGTACTAGGGCAAGTAGGTCTGTAGCCCTTTCCCATGTCCTACAAAAGGGAGTTTGGTTATTTTGCTTTGAAGGCATGATTCACAAACTGGATATGACTCGAAAGTCAACGGACTCAACAGATCGAATTTTATAATTTGTTAATCCTGTCTTCCACTATATGACCTAGCCTTAGGTGCAATTATCATTTAGACTATCTCTAGACCTTTTAATTTCTATGGCATTCACATTTGCTCGATATTAAATACAGATACATCAATATGTAGCTGATAGAGACCGTTAATAAGAAAATTATTTGTAACTTTATTATTTTCATAAATATGTTACAATGGTCCTTATGAAAGCTAATCACATAGCCTTCTTGTGCTAAACATGAAACAGAAATCAAATTCTTGCTTGCTGCAGGCACATAATAACAATCTCTAAGAAATAAATCTAATCCTAATGGTAATCGCAGAGGATAGATTTTCATGGCCACAGCAGCAACTCTTGCTCCGTTCCCGATGCGTAGGATCATCTCCCCATTCCTCAGCCTCCTGCTCTCCTCAAGATCCTGTATAGAAGTACACAAATGAGCACTAGAACCAGAGTCAAGCACCCAACTGGATGCAGAAGAAATCGTAAGATTAGATTCTAAAATGAGCATACCTCCAGAAGGACCATCCTTCTTATTCTTCAGGGTGATCAGGTACTGAAGACAGTTCCGCTTCCAATGGCCGTCTGATTGGCAGTGAAAATATTTTTTCTTTTTAGCAGCCTTCTTCTTCGATTCTGTCTACTTCTTCCCATCCACCTTCTGCTTCTTCGCAGACTTCTTTTTTTTTCTAAAAGATTTTCTCTTGGAAGAAGTCCGCTCCACAATAAGAACTGAGCCTTTTGAACCCTTCATTGAAAACTCAGTCATAACCAACATGTTCATTAACTCAGCCAAGGTACACTACATCTTATGCATATGGAAGTTCATGATGAACTGACCATATGCATCGGACAAGGACTGAAGGATCACATCAATCTAAAAATTCTTGTCTAAGATGATACCGAGCTTCTCAAGCTCCTCAAGGTCCTTGATCATTGTCAAACAATGATCTTGGACTGACTGCCCATCATGCATTTTAGCCTTAAAAAATCTTTGACAGACTTGATATTTGGCTGCGTGATTTTGTTCACCAAACAACTCTTGTAGGTGAGCCAACATTTGGTGGGTAGTCAAAATATTCTCATATTGGTGCTGCAAGTCATCAGACATTGCACCCAACATGTAGTACCTTGCTTTATTATCATCATCCGTCCACTTTTTCAGAGATGCTCTCTGCTCAGCAGTCAGACGGCTGGCATGGCAGGTGGGTCCTAGTCCAAGACATGAGTCAATTTTTCGAAATCCAGAATAATTTTGTAGTTCCTCAACCAGTCTTTGAAATTAGGTCCAGTCAATCTGTGGGTATCTAGTATTTTGGTTAGGGGGTTGGATGCAGACATGTTTCTTGTAGAGAGTCAACAATTTTTAGTTAGATTTTGTAATCAGACTTAACCAATTTGTTTAGGAGTTTCATTTTTAAGCAAATTAGGCTCCCATTATTTTCTCAGATCCCTACACTCCCTTGGTAGAGATGTGAAAATCTTCGTGATTAGTGATTTCTAGTGGGTGGTGCGGTCTCACCGACTGGCTCATCACCTCACCTAACAATTATTGGTGATGGGTCAACCGATGAGTGGACAACTCTTGTACAATGATTCTCTAATCATGGTGCACCCAAAACTTGGTCTCTAATTCATGAAGCTCACCGTGCCTGGAATATTGCTCCAATCCTTAGTTAAGTCAAATCCACCATTTGCACGAACTAAATTCCTGATTGGATCCCTCACCGTATTCGGAATATTGAGCTCAACCCATCCTCTAATTCGTAGCATCCAATGCCTAATGGACATGGTTGCGTCTTCTCGATGCAACTGAGCCACTGTAACCAGCCGAGAACAATCAACCCCGGAAAGGGCCCGCACATCCACAATGGTGGAAGACCTAGACTTAATATTTTCTTAAGAAGATTTGATTTAGGTCTCATTAAACTTGACTTGACATAGTCATAACAATTATGACTAACCTAGTGGCATGGATTAGCTCGAATTGTTAGCCACCTCAAATCAGAACTAGGTCGACACATATGGTCAGGTAAGTAAGATCGATGGAAGGGATATACCATTAACTCGACAAGAACGCATTCGAGTCGAGTAGCTCCCAATTAAAAATCAGTCAGTCAAATCTGCCCAACTTACCTTAGACACCAAATTGTCGAACCAGAACTAATTGGGTTAGCCTACAATCCAGGCTTTAACCTCTTAGCCAAATTAGGTCTTAACTTGATTGAGTCACATCTAAATGTGATTCGACCTTGATCCAGACTTAATCCTATTAGGCTGGTCAATTATTAGCTTTCATGATCCCACCTAACCAACTATTGATTCGGTTTGATCAACCGCTCAACCTAATTGAGCTATCCAAGCTCGAACTCAATTTTATGAAAATATCTTAGATCTGAAATTCTCAATTTTAGACCTAACTTAATTTTATAAGCTTAATTCATTAATTAAGTTTAGATTCATAAACAAAGCATGTAAAATAAATCCTAAGGTTTCGGGATCTAAGATTTTGCAGAAAAGTAAGTTTTGATTTCTGATTAAAGATGAACGCGCAGCACCCCTACACGTTATAAGAACATCCCATTGAATGGGAGGAGAGGGCCTTTAAATCCTACTTTATTCTTATGACCGGACGATCATGAGGAACACCTTAATCAGAAATATAAATTTAACTACAAAACTAGTTAGATCTAAATTTACATATCACATATACAATTTAAGATCTAACTAATACATGCTTTGCATACATCTCATATATCAAAAATTGATCTAATTAATCATGCTTTCAGATTTAATACATCACATGTAATATCTGAAAAATAAAATTTAAATTAAACTATTCAATATAAAAACTATTCTAGATAAGTTACTAGAACAATTCTACAACTAGTCTAGGCATGCAACAGATCAATTTTATGAAATAATTAAAATTTTATTTTTATTTTCTGATCTGATTATAACACTTATAACATTGAAAAAATAAAAATAAATTAGATCTAATTCAAATTTTAATCACATTAAAACATAAACTTACAAGACTATTCATGGATTCAACTAATCCTAGTCTAGTCATGCATCTCATGCATGTTAGATCTTATTAGATTTAATTTTAAATATTTTAATTTTAGATTCTATCATATCTGATATGACATATAAAATCCTTTAATATCAGATAAATTAAAATAAAATCAGATATAAATTAGATCTAAAATTGAGCCATCAATCTAGCTCTGATACCACTTGAAAGAGGAAAATTGCTTTTTCCTGGTAGAATCTACCAGATTTCACTAAATCTGGGGTGGAATAATTTTTTAAAAAAAAAATATCCTATATTTATTTCAGATCTAAATCTCTAGATCTAATTTTCATATCTGATATTAATTTTAAAATAAATCTAAAAGGGATGAGGAAACAAGTAATACCTCAAGGATAATCTGATTATCCTGTAGATGATCGCAGCAAGCCTGAGGTTCTAATTTAGCCACGCAATCACTTGGCCTCTACTAGTATCCACTCAGATAGGACCTGGATCATCTTCTCCTCATGAATCTATGCTCCAAAATCAGATCTCAATCTGATTTTAAAATACTTCAAAACTCTTTCTGAAGTTGGAGCAGCAGTCTGTCGAAGAAGTCCTGCAGCCTTCCTGTTCAAGGCGTCACCACACCTTAGATCATTGCCAGATGGACGTCCAACTCCTTGGACATGAAGAGGGGAGGGAGAGCTACAGATGGGACATGGAGAAGAGGAGAGGGGGTGGCAGCTTTTTGGGTTTGGTGCAATCTCCTTTTAAACCCTAGGCGCAGACAGGGTTTATATAGACCCTGCTGCGCTGCGCAGTGCCACATCATTCGATCAATCAGAAAATTTTAATAAATATGAAAAAATTTTGATTAGTTGCTTGATGTCATATGATCACAGCAAATAAGAAATCCAAGCCTCTCTCCAAGAGTTGGCACCAACTTTGGATAAGCACAAAGAAAGGTTGGCGCTAACTAGTCCATGTTGATCAAGACTCTCCATCCTTATCCACTTGGGGCGCCACTTAATCCAATTGGGCTCACGCCATAATCTGATTATGGCACTCAATTTAATGTGGTTTGGCATGTGGACACTCCACAAAAATTCTCCAATGAGTTCTTCTAAGTGGCCTTCAATTTAAGACCCATATGTAAACTTTTGACTAATGTCCTAAAATGAAATTGGCAGGTGACAGGAATTAGCAGGTGCTTGTCTTAAATTTATCTCATAAATTAAGATAAGCCTTTTTTGAGCTGGACAAGATTCATTTAGACTGAGAAAAACCTTCTCAAGATTCTTTGGGTGAGTCAAATCACATTTGGCTCAGTCGAGATAGAAAAGATTACACGAAGAGAATGTTAGGCTCAATCGTGTGCTAGCATAATTTTTTTGAACCTAATTGGATCTAATCCAAATCAATTGGGCTAGCCCAATTGATGACATCCAGATCTTAACTCTTGTTAGTGTGACCCAGTTAGGTTCAATTCTGTATGGTAATGAGACATGTCGTGATCTCATCATCGACATCATCGAAACTCCTTTCGATGGATCAGAACTCTTCTGATTCAGATAATTAGAATGATCGATCATTAAGATCATTCTAATTACTCTCAAAATCTATCAGTGATACCTAGCAGTATATGATGGCAACCAAATAGAACTGATGATGAATCTCTCGATGCAGCTACCTGTGTAATTGAGTTCCTCTATCATGAGTCCCGACTGAATTAGGGTTAAGATAAACCCGTCAAATCTAACATCAGTCATATGAGTTAATCGATCGATCTGAGTCCGATGTGAAACCCTAATGAAAATTTTTTTTTTCATTATTTCACTCTGCCATGGCCATGGGCTTAAGGACTCGATCTTTCGATCACCATAGGACTACTCCTCTCATCTACCGAGGTTGATAGATCCCATCTTGGTGCGATCTGGTTCCTACAATGAATATGCTACAGCCAACATACACCTCAGAGTTTCGAATGACTAGGAGACCGAGTTATGGTGTAGTCAAACTATAACATACTCAAGGTGAACTATCGATGCACCTCAGGTCAAAGAACTAGACACACAACTGCAGCATCGAGTTAGTCATCGATGAGAAGGTAGACTTTCTTATGACTACTCGAGGTGGTTACGCTTAGTACTCTCATTCTCAATGAATACCTGTACTTTCACTTCAGTGTCTCCATACTGTAGACTCAAGACACATCTATCCTAAGAAAGTGATCGTACACCAACCTTCTGGATCGATCACCATCTTCGTGATGATCCTATGGTCAGGAGTTGTTTATGAGTTAATTATGTAAATTCATGTCTTAAATTTTTAACTCTTGAAAATATGAATTGATATTCCTACTAACTCAAAGGATGTATCACAGACACAATGTGATAGAAGAATAACCCATTTATTGATTTATAGTCAAAATTATAAATTTATTCTTAGATTTGTACAGGAATGTGTCAGCCAATCTGGCATCTAGGGTACACATCTAACAATAAAAATTCTATCGATTAAGAAACATGGTCCTGTCATGGGTATAATAGTGATCTTAGCATGAATATCTGTGAGCAATACTTTTAAACATGGCATGAATACATGACAAGAATGATTTATGATTCATGTTTATGAAATATTTATGATTTATGGAAGCATGATCTGATTTATAACTTATTTTTTTATATACTCTATAAAATATTTATTTTTATAATATCTATTACTTTCTAAATATTAAATTATCATGAAAAAATTTATGCTTGATCCGATAAGAAAGTATTGATTCTACTTACTGAGTTAGTGTAGCTCATATTTTTTTATTTTTTTCTTATACAGAGGATTAAAGTTAAGATCGATGAAGAGATCCAGGCTTGAGGATCTGCATACCAAGCTGAAAAATTTTACAGCAAAAGTTTAGTTTATTTTATGATTATGGACTTGTAGTTATTTATTTATGAATTTTGAGACTTGAATTTGATATTATCTTTTGGATTTAGTCGCTTTGATCCAATATTGATTTATTTATTTGATGAATACTAAAATTAAATCTTTTATTATAACTTATTTTTGATAGATTTTAGTTGATTATGATTGATTGGCTTCATGTTATTGTGGGCTCCATCCCTCGGTAGCATGATCGTGTTATGTTTCGGATTTAGGATGTGATATTTTATGGTATCAGAGCTTAGATTATGATTATTTGGGACTATGATATAAGTGATTAGGGCTAAATAATATCAGAGCTTAGATTATGATCAATAGGGACCGACTTAAATGGGATTTAAGTATAAAGGTTATGATCACAAGAAATATGATAGAAGTAGTAGGAAGAATTCAAAGTCTGGATTTTAGATCAATAAGCATTATAATGAAATTTTTTTTATAAAGTGCTATACGATGTGTATTAAAGAATCGGATGAATTATGTCTTGGATTTCAATAAATAAGGTTTGACCTAAGTATGAGAGATGTTGACTCTAGAATAAAATAAGATATATTGATATATCGTATTGAGTATACTTGTTCAATTGTTATTTAGATGATTTTGAAGTTCTAAACTTGGTATAGATGAAGATCATGATGGTTTTTTAAATTTTGATGTTAATTATTTGATTATTATAATTTTAGATTTATTAGAACAAATTTGTTTAGGATGTGGCTTAAGAAAAATTATATCATACAAGAAATAAATATTTTTCAAGCATTAAACCTACAAGAAGATCATGTATAAAATTTGTAGGTAAATGAAAAATATATATATATTTTGTTTATTAGTGGATTGGGTGACATGCATATATTAGTGAAATCTTTAATAATTTATATTGCCATCTTTTATATTAGATTACTTGATCTTTCTTAAGTCTATTAAAGATAATAGAGTATATTGATTATTTCAAGTTAAAGTTTAGGTTTTAAGGCTGATCTAAGATTCTTATTATTATCAAATTTTGGAAGACTTATATGAGTTTCAACAAATAAGCGACAAGATTTTATGTCGGTTTAGTTATTGATGCAAGGGTCATGATGAAGGAAGTTCTATAAGAGATAACTGAATTTATTTTACTCATAATGATATTGGCCGAAGGTCTTCTAATTTATTGGAGATTTGAGTTAATTGTTTTACAAAAAGAGGTTGATTTGGAATCATCCTATTGATTGTCAGATAAATCTAGAGTTAACTTACTCCAAATTAATTCTAGATATATTGAATTCTAGATGAGTGGTGAAAGCTTATGCAATGATTTCACATGTAGAAAGTAGATCAAGATTTAATTTTAATATGGTATGCTCAAAGACTAGAAGAGATAAAGAAACTTAAAGCTTTGTTCTAGCTCTATCTATAAATTTTTTTTTTAGAAGGTTGGATCTTTTGCTAGAATTCATCCGATAGCCTTGGAGGATTCAAATAGGTCCGGATCAGAGTACACAATAGAATTGTGCTGGTTAAGAATACAAATTTTGATGCAATAAATGATACGAATGGAGACTTGACTTTCATAAAAGAGACTGCAATTGACAAATGAAAGGATAAGATTGTTGATCCATAGGTCATTTAGATATTGCAATACTATTTTCGACGATTGGTTCTTTTGTTATAGCAGTGGTCAGAAGAGTTTTGAGCATCTTAAGTTTAAGGTTAGTGAATTAATATTTTTTGATTGAGCTCGGATGTAGAATATTTTGGATCTAAATATTCTTTTCTTATCTTTGACATTATTACTTTATTTGTTTGAATGGATTTGAAGATTTTCTACAATAAAAATTTAATTGTTACATCATATATAAAGTTAAAAAGATAAAAAAAGTTGTAGATTATAGTGAGTATCTAATGCTCCAGACTTTCCATATTTATTAAGAATAGCTAGGGTCGATTATGATTTTCATGTAAAATCAGTCAAGAGCAAACAATTTTGTAGGCAAGGAATTATGGTATTTTGAGCCATGATTAAGAGGTCAAAGAAATTCATAATCTTGTGGATAGAAATAATCTAATTTTGAAATACTATATAATGATTTATGTCGAAGACTTTGGAATAAGTACTTTGAGACGTAGATAATTTGGAAGCTTAAGGATAGTATGAGGGTTGTCTATTTTTAATGTTCAAAATCTCAAATATGCCAAGTTTCGAGGATGAAACTTTTTTTTTTAAGGAGGGTAGAATGTGATACCTGGCCTAAAATCTTCTTTATTGAATCTTGGGGCATGAAATTGAAAACAAAAAAAAAAAGAAAAGAACCAAAAGAAAAAAAAAAGAAAATATTGAAGACTCTTGCTGGGAGTCTTCTTTCGTGCGAACTCATCGGAGAGGAAGTCGAATTCAGAAAGGATTCAGCCTCCCCTCCACTATATAAAACCCTCTCCTCCCTCATCCAAAGCCGACCACGATGAGCCCAGCCTTCTTCCTCTCTTCTTTCTCTTTTTTTTTCTTCTAATTTTCACCAGCTTCCCTTTACCATACTCGTGAGAAATTGAAGCTGGAAACATCGCTGGAGCCAAAGTAAGGGCTCGATCCTTCCTCCTCTCTTTCTTCCCTATCTTTCCATGACCTTAAGCACCACCGAAGGCTGTCAGTTTCGTCGAAAATCTACTATAAAAGAATCTTTTATTTTTCTGACTTTGATTTCTTCCTTCTTCGGCCACTGGCGCTGCTGTCACCTGACACCGAACCCTTGGTCGGATTGTTCGGCCTCCCTACAATGCTTCCCAATGAAGTCACAGCCGTCGGTGAATGATCAACAACCAAAATCAAGAAAAATAAAAAAAAAAGAAAGCCCTTAGATCCCCTATTTTTGGATCGTTCCCATCTTTTCCCCATCGGCAATCCTTGCCACCAGCTGTTCTCCACCCCATCGCTGTCGGCTGCCTACTACCATCGGTCGCCGTCAGTTTTTCAACCAAAAACCATGAACTACCCTTTTCTCCCCTGTTCGGCCATGAAAAAGAAGAAGAAAAGAAGAACAAGAAAAGAAAAAAAAAAGAAAAAAGAAAAGAAAGAAAGAGGATTTTCTCTCTCCTATCTGTCTCTCTCCTCTTTTATGTCTCTCTACTCTCTATTTCTTTCTCATCTAATCCATAGGCTCCGATACGAATCTAAGATGATCTTTTCAAAGAGATTCAAAACTACTTTGATATCCATGCAGTTTATCAGATCCTAGCTTGACTTTGTCAGAAATTCATAGAGTTTGATCACCATTGATCCCTATGGAGTCACCATGATATGATCTCTAATGATTTTGATCATAGATTCTTTTTTTAAGAAATACGAAACTTCTCTCTCCACTTTCTCTCTCTATTTTCTCTCTCTGTATCCATTTTTTCTCTCTAATCCCTATTAAGTCATGTTTTCCTCTTCTAAGAACCTATGTTGACTCTGACAAGATGATCTGAAACTGTTTTGATATTTATACCATATGTCAAACATATGTTAGGCCTATCTAATATCTTTGAATTCTACTATTGATGAACTTTGTTGATCGATCTTCATCTTGATCCAATCCATGCTCTATGATTTCTTAATCAGAGTTTCTTAGATCGGATCCTAAACTAAGAGGCCATGAATTATTTTGGTGTCCGGACAGCCTATCAGTTCGACCATCCGATCAACGACTTCTTTCCTTATTTAATTTTATTAAACTCATTGAAAGAAAATTGATTATGATTTAATATTTTAAATAAGATTATCTCATTCATTTAAGAAAGACTAAAGATCTAGGATGATCAAGATAAGTAGATCTTAAGCTCCTTAGATATTTTTAAATAATCATATTTTCTATACAAAGAAGTGTTGTTGATGAAATCATATTTTTCATAAAATAAAGATCAGCATATATGATATAAAAAAATATATTTTATTATGAACATTGATTTCATGAATATATTTTATGAAAATAACATGGTTGTGAAGTATGAATTTTATGATTTTTTTTTATATATATATATATATATATTTTAAGAAAAAGATGTAAAGATTTTAAAGGCTCTTAGATAGCTATGAACGAATCTTTGTGGAAAGGTCAACATTCGGAGCTAGCATCCATACGAAATATGGCCCCACCAATAGACATAAAGTTGGCATACGAAACAAGAACTCTATCAATTAAGAAACTTAGCTCTATCATGAGTATAATAGTGACCTTAGCATGAATATCTATGAGCAATATTTTCAAACATGATATGAATATATGATAAGAATGATTTATGATTCATGTTTATGAATTATTCATGATTTATGCAAGCATGATCTGATTTATAACTTATTTTATTATATATTCTATGAAATATTTATTTTTGTAATATCTGTTACTTGCTAAATATTGTATTACCATAAAAAAATTTATGCTTGATCTAATAAGAAAGTGCTGGTTCTACTTACTAAGCTAGTGTAGCTCACACCTTTTTATTTTTTTTTCTTGTATGGAGGAATAAAGTTAAGACCGACGAAGGGATCCAAGCTTGGAGATTTGTGTAGCAAGCTAGAAAATTTTATAGCAAAAGTTTAATTTATTTTATGATCATGAACTTATAGTTATTTATTTATTTATGAATTTTGAGACTTGGGTTTGGTATTATTTTTTGGATTTAGTTGCTCTGAATCAATATTAATTTATTTACTTGATAAATAATGAAATTGAATCTTTTATTATAATTTATTTTTGATGGATTTTAGCTGATTATGATTGATTGGCTTCATGTTATCGTGTGCCCCATCCCTCAGTAACATGGCTATGTTATGTATGCCTCAGATTTGAGGCATGATAGACTTTGTTTGTTTCCCTCTTTTAAATTCTGTGCACAAGTCCTTTTGAAGACAATTGATTAGACCCTTCCATGCAACCTTTGGGTGCAATAGGGCCTATTACATTCACTTAACCTTCACAGGATGTACCCTTTACTCTTTATTTATCCTTTGTAACAGTAAGCATTAATATATTATACTCTTTTGCGAGAGGGAAGTAGCTCACTTCCTCATCTTTTTCCTCAAAAAAATTTTTTTTTAAAAAAATGATAATTAATACTCTCAATTTATCAAGAATTGATTTGATTAGAATCTTAACGGCCAATAATAAATAAAGGGATTGAGAATATAAGGATTAAGAGAGATGGTTAGGCTAGCCAAACAAACAATGCATGAATGGAATAGATATTAATAAAATAGTATTTAAGCTATCATTAATTAAAATTATTTCTTAACATTTAAGATGGACCTAATTTTGAAAGATGACATTAATAGAATAAGCATTAATGGAATAATATTTAAGCTGATGTTAATTAAAATTATTTTTTAGTATTTAAGATGGGTCTTTTTTTTGATAAATAAATATAATAATTTTGAAAATATTTTTGAAAATAAAAGATCAAGTACAATCTCCACTTCAATCAAAATAAAAGAAAAAAATAAAAATGCTTTTGAAGCAAACGGATACAATTTGATTTCTGTTAAAACTGAGGCTCTTAAGTCTCTCTATCCAAATAGTTCCTTGGTTTAGGAACCATGCATGTCCTAGCCGCTCTTGGACGTTGACAATGATGGTTGAAAACTTAAATTATATGAATTCATATTGGTGGGAGCTTCCTCTAACTCACAGAATTTATACCCATGGTGTATGTGCATGAACATTAGTTAGCTTATCTTTGACCTTATCTTTGACCAAAACTATTGTCTATTTAGGAACTCATACAGACTACCACTTGTATGGTATTACTGTCAGATAAAAACTATATCAATCCTCCAAATAGTAAACTATATACTATAATGCCCCTTTTATCTAGTTCCCAATTTGAAATCAACTATAATAAAGATTCATATTAGTAGCATCAATGACAGCTTCCTCCCCACTCCCATATCTTGATCAGCTCTTTCTGCAACTCCAATACATGCAAGTATAGTTTGAACTGGGAAGTAAGAACTTAACTATAGGAAAAGATAATCTTTACTACTATATACTTCAAATTGATCTGCAATCTGCCAAAATGACCCCACTCTCCCCCAAACTTGCCCTGGCTAGAAAATTGGCACAAGTCTGAGAGTCGGCGTCAATTGAAAATTAATATTGTATCAATGAAATCAGTTATCCACATATATCTTGAAATAATTTGCATATTCTCACAACATTTTGAGCTAAATAGCTTTTAATTCAATAATGGATTTTTTCTTCGCTTTCCATCTCTGCAATATGAGGCTCCACTCCAGCTTCAGAACCCTTCACATGCAAGAGTCCCACTTTAGAATCTTGCATGTGCTAGAGCTCCCACAGTGAGCTATGTATTTCATTAAAAAGGAAGAATTTGATTCAATTCTATCCTGTTGTAGCTTCTTTTCAGTCTTTATTTATCCACAATCATGGACAATATATTGTGAGCCAATTTTTCTTGTAAATCCAAAACTTTCTGCCTTGGTACTCCAAGAAGAAAGCCTCATTATGCCAATGGTACCAAACTACTTAGGAAAACCACCATTATTGTTATCAACTCAAACAACAAGATGCACAAGAATTGAACTTGAGAGAGATCGCACGAGCCAACTCTAAATAAATCAAATTTTTATCAAAAAAGGAAAGGAGAAAGGGAACCTTGTAATTGAGGGAGAGCCTTTCCCTCAATGATGATTCTGCCTCCTGGATGTTGCACTCATCAAGCTTGGCCTCTACCTCAACGAACTTCATCGTGAGGCCATTGATCAACACCTCCCTCACCGATGATACCCCATCCTCACTACTGTCACTATCTTCATCGAAACCCATTGCACGGCCTAAACCAGCCACCCACCCCCTCCTCCACCTCCACCCATGTGCATCCGATCCAATACTCAAGCCGATCGACGATCAAAACACCCCCAAGAATGGTGAAAATGTGGGAGAAAATGGAGGAGAAAAAATCCAATCAAAGCATGCACATGGGGGGGATCGAAATGGTAGTCGGAGATCAGATCACAGAGAGAATGGTGTCCAATTTCACAGTGAGTCCTCGGGGTTGCCTCATGATACATGTGTCAAATGAAGGCTCTGCCATTGCAGAAGCCTCTGTTTTAATATATATATATATATATATATATATATATATATATATATATATTAGATTCTATGGTTAAATAATTTCAGTTTCTACTTCATTCTTTTTACTAAGATGAGGGTCCTCCAAGGCGAGATATAAATGGTAAAAGTTAGCACTATGGATATGGATATTAGTTAGATGCAAAAATTTTTATCCATATTTATTTTAAATGGATATTTAAGTATGATTATAAATATGGACATAAGTCAGATACCTAAACTTTATAATCACAGAATCAAAGATAATATCAAATAAATTATACATCAAATTAATATAAAGAAATGACACACGCAAGCTCCCCCTAGCTGTCCACTATGTGCTACTCAAGAGGAATCAGCTGATCACTTGATGGTTCAATGCGAATATTGCAAAGGGATTTGGCAATGAATATCATTCAACCTCTGGATTCAATTTGACTATAACTCAGCACAACAACTATGGGATGATAAAAAATATCTACTCTCCAGCAAAATCAGCTCACTAATTTGGTAGATGGTAGTGGCATCGATCTGTTGGATTCTTGAAAAGAAAGAAAAAGGAGAATATTCACCTTTGAGGCTTTCCATCCTGTCATAAAATACCCTCTTCTGCTTACCATGCTAATCGAACTGTCCTCTTACTGTGATCACAAAAAGAAGGATGGAATGGATAAAACTCTTGAATCTCTCAAATGGGAATGAAGGAAAAGTAGGTAGACCAGAAGAAGCTAACAGAGGTAGTTAGAATAGAAATAGTCAATCGTTTATGAGCCTTGTATCACTTTTGATCCTCATTATTGTTAAAAATATCCCATAACATATCTCTTGTTCAAACATCTGCATGGGCTTTTAACTTTGAGTGGGATATACTGCAAAGAGTCCACTCGTCTATAACAAGCTCGTTGTAAATCCGACCCTATATTCCCCTATACATAACTCCTTCTATTAGTAAATCTAGGTGGAACTCCCTCCCACTTCTATCAAAAAATTATAAATTAAATTAATAGTATGTTAATGTGATTATATATTTTCTTTAAAAATTCATAAGTACTATATAAAATTACATAAGATTACAAATAGAATCAAATATTCAAATATGGATTGAATAGTTGTCTATCCATATCGATATCTATTTTTGTTTGATGGATATGAATATGGATACAGATATTAGTTGGATTCTTATTAGCTAGTTGGATGCTCAAATTTTTATTGGATGGATTCAAATATGAAAATGGATCTAGATGGATATTATCTGATCCACTTTCATCCCTAATTACATACATATATACACACACACTCACATATACACAAACATACACAGAGAGAGATGGACCGCACTCCATTTGATTGAATTTGGAGGCAAATCTAGTTGTCTCTAGAACTATCTAACCTGCACAAATCCTACTACATCCAGCTTTCCACTTTACCATTAATGGCAATCATTTGGAAAAAGAAAAAAAAAAAACAATATATATATATATATATATATATATATATATATATATATATATATATATAAAATTAATGGATAGGACATATTGCTCATGCCCCACCCATCCCTCAATCTAATCATTTTAAATGGTTATTCTCCTAGCACCACATTAGAGCTTAAAAAAGAAAAATATATATATTCTATTAAATCCTGACCGCTCTCCCAACATTGGAACTTTAAAAAAATATATTTTATTAAATATTGGGACCTATTAAATCTTGACCACTCTTCCAGTGCCAAATTGGATCTCAAAAAAGAAAAAAAAAAAAGATTTATTAGCTGTTGGAACCCATATCTGTGCTATTTTCCTATGCTTTCCTCTAGAAATAAATAGAAATACTTGCAAAATAAACACAAATGCCACTTGGATAAATAGAAACACCTTCTGGATAAATACAAACCCTCTAAAATAAACACATAGTCTATGAAAATAAATAGAAACACTACAAAAATATATAAAAACTAGACTCGGTTAGGCTAGGGCCACTTACAATAAACGAGAAGGGTGAAGGATAAATATAAAGTTCATATGTAGCAAATACAAAGTAAGGTAGAATAAATATAAACCTTCATGGAGTAAACAAAATCTAACAAAAAAAAATAGAAACTTACATGGATGCCGATTGCTTATAATCTCCTTTAGAAATAAATAAAACACCTGAAAAACAAATGTAAACACCTTCTGGATAAAACACAAGCCTCCTAAAATAAATACCTAGTTTGTAGCAATAAATAAAAATACCATAAAAATAAATAGAAATTGGACCCTCAGCCTTTAGTCAGACTAGTGCTCACTTGCGATAAACAACAAGGATGGAGGATAAACATAAAATTTAGATGTAGTAAATACAAAGTAAGGTAGAATAAATACAAATCTTTACGAAGTAAATAGAAACTGGTATAAACTTATGTGGGTGCTAACTGTGCCTTCCTACGCTCCCTTCTAGAAATAAACAAAAATATTTGTAAAATTAACACAAATACCTTCTGGATAAATATAAACTTTTAGCCTGCAAAAAGAGAAGGGGGGAGCTCCTATCAAGGGATAAAGAAATAGTATAGAAATATCAACTATATAGCAAATCAAAGTACCAGCTATAGAAATACTTTTTTTCCTTCTGAGCAATTACCTCAAATACATCAATCGCATTAAGAACCTTTACACCTACATCCTACAAGAAAAACTTAGAATCATATGAACCACTCAGAAGGTACCCATCTTTGAGAGAACACAAAAATCATACCCTTTAGTAGTGTGCTCTCTCAAGAAGAGGTCTAGGCCATCTGACTTCCCCTCTGGTGGCCTCGATCGGCAGGCAGTAGCCATAGTTAAAGATGTATAGCTTGGACTCGCAGGTCTTGATGGCCGTGAAAGTGGGGTTTTGCGACATGTGGCACATTTGGTTGACCTCTCCCTCGCGATAGTTGATTTGCATGATCTCGATAAATGGGATAGAGACATTTGTGGTGGCTATGGCAAAAGGAAGGGGAGGGGCATTCTTGCAGGTGGAGGGAGAGGGAAGCGGAAGTCAATGACCATGAGAAAGTTGGAGGAGCGCTATCGGTGCCGAGAATACAGTGGTTGACGGAGACGACAATAGCGTAGGGAGAGGGAAGCGGAAGACAATGATCATGAGAAAGTTGGAGGCTTTATTAGCGCTATCGGTGCCGAGAATAAAGTGGTTGATGGAGACGACAATAGCGGTGCTGATTAAATAGGATATCAGAGATGGCTTACATGGGTGTCAGGTGTGGTGGAGGAGGCTAGCTTATAGGTTGGCAGGCCCTTTTTGGTATGTATAAATTTATTCATAAAAATATTAATTTATAGATTAAATTATTTTTATTTTTTTAAAATTAATATTTTTTTATATATTTTATAAAAAAAATTATATCAATATGAAAAATTCGATCCGTAGATTTAGAGAGATCAAACGAAATCAGAAACGAAATTAAAATAAAATTAAATTCAAAGCTGGAGGATGATCCAATTCAATTTGCAAGTTAGTGGTCCATCATGGACCATTTGATCCATAAGGAAGAAAATGGTGACATATGGATTAAAGTTAAAATATTGATTAGTTGTTGGCTGATATAGAACCAAAAGCATTGAAATAACACTTGGCTTAAAAGGAAGCTGACACAATTTTTTTTATACGGGATCTGGGTCCATGAATGTGGAACATAAAGGAAATAAAGGAGGTCGGGTGCTGTTTGGCCGCGTGAACCAAAACGGAAACTGTGAAGATCCTTTCATGTAGCGTACATTTGATCTTGCTTGGGTCACTAACGGCAATAAAAAGAGATATATTTTTTTCATTCCTATCTTTCCTATTTAATCAACTGCCTATCCATATATCCGTACTTTCTAAATTAGATCCTAACTATTTATCTATCCTTTCTTTTTAGTCCCACATCGAAAAATATAAAATCCTCCTCCCTGCCTACATCTATAAATAAAGCCTAATGCCTCTATTTATAATATCTCTCTCCACTCTATAATTCTTGTAGGGAGTCTGTGTGACAGGCAGACATACCCACTTTTAAAATTTTTTAGCCACCTTGTTCCCACTTTCTTCCATCCTTCCAACACACGAGAAGGAGAGTCAGCCAGGGGAAGGTTGATCCCAAGTCAAGAGAAGAAGAAAAGTCTGGTTCTGTAAGAGATTTTATTTTCTGTTTAAAGTCCAAGCCTTGTTAATGGCTTAGGAGTTGAAAATTTTTGTATCAGAATTTTTATTCAGAAATAAATTAGTTATTTTCTTTCTATTTAACTTTTGTAATTTTAATTTCTGTAATAGGATAGTTTAAATTTCTGCATCTTTTAATTCTGTAATTTTTAATTTTCGTAAGTTCAACTCCAGCAAGTAGAATTAGTCTTTATTTTATTTTTGACTTCAAATCAACTATGTCTGGCTAAGTAATCCCTCTGGGGTTTACGATGAAGCTAGATCATGAATAGAAGTCTACTCTATTCAATTTCTCTTTTCGAGCTTTTAAATTTTTAGAATCTTTCTCCCTTCATCTCTCTCGCCAAGAGACTTGATGGACTATCGTTGGGTCAGAATTCCTTCATAGTCCATGCTTGATTCGATGTAAGAGGGTGTTGGTGTAGAATCCCATCGAAATCGAAAAAGCTGGAGCTGGGATGACCGCGGTCGCTACCGGGACCTGCAAAGAAAGTCTAAACCGGAGTTGGGGGTGCTCCGGCAAGACCCTCCAACACTCAAGTCAGTACTCTGCTTCAACAGAAATGGAGTGCTCGAACGAAAATTTTGGCAAAGTTTCGAGATAGAGTTTAGAGCTTAGAAAAGAACGTATCTGGGGTCTTTATTTATAGACGGAGAGCATAACTGACTGACACCGACGTCTGTAACCATTTGGAAGTGGGCCATTCAGAGACGTGCGAAGTTTGTTACGGAGAGTAGTGGCGTCAGAGGTCGCCCAGGGCCACGTGGAGCTTGCTGCGGAGAGTGGAGTGGTGTCTGTTGTCGTGACTTGCCAGAGAGTGGTGGAGTTGCGTGGAATCCGTTGCAGAGAGTGGAGCAGGGTGACGGCTCTTGTCGTGGCTTGTCAGAGAGTTCGGATCCATCGGTTGAAGCTTGGCTGGGATGCCTGATGGAGCAGAATGGCTCTTCACATAGTCGTTCTGGGAGAGGCTCGGATGTTCTGAGGTCGCTGACGTTTCAGGCGGGAGTCACCTGCCGCAGGAGCTCGGATGGAGATTTTCTGTTGGCGGAGTCCAGGAAAGTCCGATCGCTAGGAAAGTCCGTCTGGGATTTATCTGATGTGGAGGCTCATCCGAAGATCGTCCGCTGGGAAAGCCCAATTTTACGGAGAGCCTCATAGGAGGTCGGTCAGCGATGGACTTCGGATAGCACTGGGGAGGCTCGGCAGACATCGGGGGCGATCGGCCATCGCAGGGACCCAGCTGCTGAAGCTCGTCCGTCATAGAAGCTCGTCCGGAATCCATCCGCTGGAGAAGTTCAGACGGGATCCGGTTCTCGCGAGAGGTCGAAAGGGGGCCGTTGTTGTAGGAGCTCAGGTGAGGACCAGTTGTCGTGGAAAATCAGAGTAGTGTCCCATTGTAGAAGTTCGTCCGGAATCCCCTCGCTATGGAGTAGCTCGGCTGAGGTCTACCTGTAACAGAAGTTCGAAAAAATTTTGTTCATAGTAGAGGCTCGAATGGAATTTGCTTACAGTAGACGTTTGGGGTAGACAGCCCGCTGTAGGTGTTCGGAGTAGACCGTTCGTAGTAGAAGTTCGGCTCTCGCGGGAGCCCGATTAGGATCCGGGGGGTGGTCGACCGCCGTAGAAATTCGGGTGGAGTCTGGTTACCGTAGAACTCTCATTGTCGGGGAAGCTCGGACGCTGACAAAGTCCGAAAGAAGTGCGAAGGGTAGTTGGTTGCTGTAGAAGGTCGGTTGACAGTGAGCCCTACAGGGCCTTCGGGGTGGCCCGATGGACGAATGCAGAAGTTCATTGTCGGAGAAGTCTGGACGATCGAGGAGGTTCGGAGAGGTGCTACGCACAAGGTCGGAAGCCGGAAGAGCGCAGGAAGGATCGGTCCTTTACAAGCTTCGGTCGGGGGGGTATTTTATACCCAACACCAGTCCCCCTACTTTTGAGTTCGGGCTACGAATGAAGTTCAGAGAAATTCTCACGATCGAAGCTGTCCCCCTCAATTTTCGTGCTTGACGGTTGCCAGATATTTGACGTTCGGCATGTTGGTACTGGAGCCTTTTCGAAAAAGATTTCTTCTTTTTGGAATTCCTGCCAGGATGTGGCTCTAGGTACGGCATAATAATAACTTTGTCAGCTGCCTGCCGTTTCCAACAGTCTGTCAAGGTGGGTGGGACATGCGGTGAATGCAGGCCGACTAGCGGAGATTCGCAATCATAATTGCGATGGATCCCGGGGTCTGTTTAAATACCTTCTCCTCCTTTATGGATTTCACTTTGCTTGAGAGAATCCCTCGGTTCCCCTCCTCTTCCTCGAGAGCTCCAGTTTTCTCTAGCATCCTTCTCGGCCTTAGGCGTTCTCCAAGTCGACCTCCGTCGTCCTCGCCGTCCCCTTGTGCTCCTGGGGTCGATCTAGGTTAGTTCCGGAACTTTCTATTGTTTTTTCATCCTTTCTTCTTCGTATTCTGTTTATTTAACTTTCTTGGGAGCCTGTCTGCTATTTCTCTTCAATTTTTCAGGATTTTTGTGGCTTCCGTTTGATCCAAAATGTCCTCTGATATCTCCTTTTCTAGCAGTTCTAGGAGTTCGTCAGCCCCAGTTCCCCATAGTACTGGTACCGTAGACGAACCCGTAGCTAGGACCGAACCTTGTCCGGCCTTTGCGTCGGATACCATCCCTGGCTCCTTGACTCCGGATGAGCTCTCACTGATAAGGATTCAGTATGAAATTCCTCCGGAGTACGAACTGGAGCTTCCTGGGCCATCTGACCGGGCTAGCGCCCCTCCTCCCGGCCGCTTCTGTCTGTACCAGGAGGCCTTCCATGCCGGACTTCGGCTCCCACTGCCGCCCTTTATTGTCGCTCTCTTTTGTTTTCTGAATATTTTTCTAGTTTCCATCGTGCCGAACTCCTTTAGGTTTTTGATAGGATTTCTTTCCCTTTGTAGTTTAGCCGAAGTTCGGCCGACTCTTTCTTTGTTTAGAAACTTCTACACCTTCAAGCACCATCCCTCGATAAAGGATTGGTGGTACTTCTTCCCCCAGTTCGATAGAAAGGAGTTGCTGAAAGGTGCCCCCTCTTCTGTCCATAACTGGAAGGAGAGGTTCTTCTACGTCCAATGCCCGACCTTAGAGCTAGGGTTACCCCCTTGGGGTTCTCTGAGGGATTCCGCCCACCGGGCCTCTAGCCTGGAAAGGGACGACCTCGATACCTCAAAAAAACTCGAGGCCTATCGAGCCCCCCTCCTCCCCGAACTTCTGAGGGAACAACTTTTGTTCAACGTCGGCCTGAGCCCCCTTAACCCTGCTGGTATCTCTCCCCTTTTTGTTTCTTTTTCTTCTTCTTCTTCTTCTTCTTGTACTTCCCCTTCTTCTTATTCCATCTCGAAGCCATGCTGATCTTTTTTTATCGCAGACATGGATGCAAGCGTGGCTCGGAGGTTAGCCCAGGGTCTCAAGACCCACAAGAGAAAGAACGCCTCGACTTCGGGGTCAGTGAAGAAAGCCAGGACAGATGGGACAAGCTCGGCTGTGCCTGCTCCGATGCCCGCCGTCGTCGAAGCCCCTTCCGACGTCGAACCTGAAGTCCCCCGAATCCTTTCACAGAGCCCCCCGGTCGAGGGTCCCATTTCGGAGGTTCGTCCCGAGGGGGCACCCGGGGCTGAAGGGAGGAAGAGAAAGAAGACCCTAACCCGAAGAAGCCGCAGTCGCAAGGCTGCCGCCGAGGGGGTCGGCGGCTCTGAGGAAGACCTGGGGGAAAATCCCTTCAACAATAGGGATTTAATTAAGAGGCTGGTCGAAGGGTGCATCCTGCCCGAAGTCGTCGAGAGGATCATCCTTGCTGATCCCGAGCTATGGGTCTGGGACTCTCTGGGATCTTTCCTCGAAGTAAGCTAACTCACCTTTTTCCTCCCTCTTGCTTCTTCAACTTATTCTCCAGCCCTCATATCGACTCTCCGACCTTTCTTGCAGATTGGGCATCAGCTCGTCGCCAACGTCGAGGCGGCGAAGATCACCAAGAGGGAGGCAGCTCGGGCAGAAGAAGGTCGCCTAGCCGGGGCCGCCCGCCTTGAGGAGAAGATCGCCGAGCTCCTGAGCCTCCAGGAGGTGCCGGAAAAGGAGGGACAAACCTCGTCCGATCTGAGGATTGCCTTGGAGGAGGAGAGAGGAAAGGCTGAGGTCAAGGTCTTCACATTGAGGACGCAGGTTTTCGAGCTGAAGGAGCAGGTTTTCGAGCTGAAGGCGTGGATTCCATCTCTGATCTCGGAGGCAAGGGCTCGAGCGGTGGAGGAGTTGAAAGCCTCCTCCAAGATGGAGGATTTAAAGGTCCAGTTCGGCCAGGATGCCTTCATCAAGGGGTTTGAGCTCTGCCAAGAGAAGGTGGCTGGGAGGTTTCCTGAATTGGATCTCGACTTCCTGAACGAGGCATCCGATGATGAAGCCAGACCATCCGGAGTCGCCGTCGATCCTCTTCCAGTCGGGACCTCATCGACTGTCGTGGCCGCCGCTGACGATCTTTCGGGGACGCCAACCCCCTCTACTCTACCCCAGAGGCCCGGAACCTCTAGTTTTGTATTTTTCTTTTGTAGTAATTTTTCCCTCATTCTCTTGTACTTGAAATTTATTTGATCAATGAAGCCGGATTTGTCTTTATGGAGGGTCCCCCCTCTCTCTCTCTCTTTTTTTTGTATCCTTTTCCTTCTTTTTATCTTCTAGCATTAATTTGAGTCGCGGCGCTCTTGTCCTCCAATGACAGTGTCCTGCCGAAGCTCTTCCCCTGTCGGAGGGTATTTCCTTGAAGTCGATGATACGAGACCTCCAAAGGAAAGTTTATCAGTTGATAAGGAAATCAAAGAAGCTGGAAGACGAACTTCGCCGGTTGAGGAAGAGCCATTCAGAGGCCACCGCGGAGGCTACTCGCTTTCGGGACCTCCACAAGAAAAGTTTCATGGAATACACCAAAAGGAAAGCCGACTTCATCACGGAGCTTGAGGAACTCCGTAAATGTGCCAGCGACCGGTCTTGGACTCAGGCCTCCAAGATCAGCTCCCTTAAAGTTGAGCTGGCGACCGCACGGGAGAAGATCGATCGGCTGGAAGGGAGCTCATCCCGGTTCACAGCCCAGACTAACCGCGACCAAGACTGGTCGAAGAGGTTCTCCGACCTTCAAAAATAGCTGCGGGATGCCGAGGCGACTTATGACACCCACCGAGTCGGCTGGAGCAGAAGTCGGAAGAAACTGGGCTTCCTTAGGGCCTTTTTTTCTTTTTTTTTTTATCTTTTTGTTTTTGGCCTTTAAGGCTTTATAATATGTACTTTACCAATGAAATAGAAATAAAATTGCCTATTACCTTGTCCATTCTGGTATTAAATGGTTGTTTACCAAACTCCATTTGTCTTTTATCTTGTTTGGCGTCGATGTAGTTCGTAATCCCTCGCTGGTTCTTGCTTTGAGTCATCGTTTGCCGAACTTCTTTTGTCTTCCATCTTGTTCGATGCCGACGTAGTTTGAAGGTTCCTGGTCGTTGTCGTGTCGATTTGCCCTTAGGGACCAGAGATTTTCGACAAGGGTTTTCTCTTTCATCGAGACGAGGTCCTTTGTGCTTTTGATGTAGTTCATTTTTTACCTATCGCCGGTGTAGTTCGTCGCTTTTTCTTTTCGCCCCTCTTTTTCTTCTGCGTTTGAGTGAGGATCTTCCCTCTGCTCTTGATGGGGTCGTGAGAGTGTAGAGGAGTCATTGAGAAAGCTTTCCTCCTCGTCGATCAATCGAGTCTTTGCTTGCGTCGGGACGAGGTCCTCCCCTTGTTTCCGACAGCCGGTTTCAGCTCGTGTTAGGACGAGGTTCTCCTCCTGTTCCTAACAAGGCTATGGGGGCACATAAGGGCCGTTGTAAGGACCTCTCTCCCCATCCGGTCTTTAAGAAATCAGGCCTTCAACTTTGCTCATGTTAGGATGAGGTTCTCCTCCTGTTCCTAACAAGGCTGTGGGGGCACATAAGGACCGTTTTAAGGGCCTCTCCCCCCATCTGATCTTTAAGAAATCGGGCCTTCGACTTTGCTCATGTTAGGATGAGGTTCTCTTTCTGTTCCTAACAAGGCTGTGGGGGCACATAAGGGCAGTTGTAAGGGTCTCTCCCCCCATCCGATCTTTAAGAAATCAGACCTTCGACTTTGCTCATGTTAGGACGAGGTTCTCCTCCTGTTCCTAACAAGGCTGTGGGGGCACATAAGGGCCGTTGTAAGGGCCTCTCCCCCAATCTGGTCTTTAAGAAATCGGGCCTTCAACTTTGCTCATGTTAGGACAAGGTTCTCCTCCTGTTTCTAACAAGGCTGTGGGGGCACATAAGGGCCGTTGTAAGGGCCTCTCCCCCCATCCGATCTTTAAGAAATCGGGCCTTCGATTTTGGTCATGTTAGGATGAGGTTCTCCTCCTGTTCCTAACGCGCTTAATTTCGTTTGTATGGGAGAGTTATCTCCTGTCGTTATAAGCTCATACCAAAAGAAAAAATATGCGAATATGAAAAGAATTTTCATTCAGGATAAAATTGTTGATAATACATTCGTAGATTTTTCGAACCCTATAGCCGTGGAAGGTCTGCTCCCCATCGGGGTCCCCCCGAGATGGAGTTGATAATCTCAATTGGAGGTCGATCTCCTGGCTGCTCCTCCCTCCTTGGCGGTTCTGACTGTGATAGGGTCCTAGGCCGATCTTCTCTTCCTTCAGGCCGACGTCGAATGAATCTGTCGAGCCGACCTCGTCTGATAAGCTCCTCGATCTCATCTTGGAGCTGAATACATTCCTCCATATCGTGGCCGTGGTCATGATGATAGAGGTAGAATTTGTTCAGATTGCGCTTCCCGAGGTGTGAGCGCATCCTCTCTGGCTTTGGAAGTTGCTCCCTAACCTCCATCAGCACTTGAGTTTTCGATGCGTTGAGAGGGGCGTAGCTGTAGAATCTTTCGGGAGGAGAGCCTCGCCGAACTCGATGGTCTGGGCTTCTCTGTTTATGGGCTCGGGGAGGCGTCCGGACGTGCCTATGTCCGGGAGGAGTTCGAGAATGTGGCCGAGCTTCACTCGGCCCTTTTTCGACTGCGGGCTTGCTCGAGTCTCCCGCCTGCCGCTCTCTCGCGGTCTCCTCATCCTTCATCTTGAAGGCTTCTTCTGCTCGGGCATATCCTTCGGCCCGAGCCAGCAAATCGACAAAATTCTTGAGGTACTTCTTTTTCAGGGAGAATAGAAGGTCGTTCTTTTGAAGGCCGCCTTTCAGAGCGGCCATCGCGATCGATTGGTCCAAGTTCCGGACCTCCAATGCGGCGACATTGAAATGGTTGACGTAAGCCCGGATGGACTCCCCCTCCCTCTGCTTGATGTTGATGAGGGACTCCGAACCTCTCCAGGGATGCCGGTTGCTAACAAAATGAGCCGCAAACTGATGGCTCATCTGATCAAAAGAAAAGATGGTACCCGACTTCAACACCGAGTACCAGTTCCTTGCTGCTCCCTTCAAGGTGGATGGAAAAGCTCGACACAGGATGGCGTCTGGCACACCATGGAGCAGCATCATTATCCGAAAGGCCTCCAGATGGTCGACTGGGTCCGAGGTCCCGTCGTAGCTTTCGAATTGAGGGAGCTTGAAGTTTGGCGGGATTGGTTCCTGCATGATCATTTGAGAGAAGGGAGGGTCAGTACAGATGTCCTCACCATAAGCAGGGAGAGTGTGGCGGAGTTCTTCGATCCGTCGGTTCATCTCCTGGAGCCTTCGATCCAGGAAGTCCTCTCGACTGCAGGTCTCGAGGGTCTTCGGGCAGAATGGAGGTAGAGATCTTTCAGGAGTAGAATCATGGTCGGACTGAGAGCTCTCCACCCTCGGATTCATCTTTCCAAGAAAGATGGGGCGATTGGCCCAAGTGGCCCGCTCTACCGTCGGATTTTGGAATTCCGACGACGTTCTCTCCAACCGCACCGACGCCTGCGGCTGTTGTTGCTGTTGCATGGCCTGCACCGCTTCAGCGAGGCCTCTGATCTGCTGAATCAGCAGGTCGAATTGCTCCACGCCGACCACCGTCGCCGGAGGAGGAGGAGCCTGGGAAACTGGAGGTGAGGTCGGAGCCTGAGATCTGGCTGCGGAGGCCGTGGATCGCCTGGTGGATGCTTTGCAGGGAGGCATCGGGTGAAGATCTAGTAGAGGAAGGAGAAGAGGATGTCGGAGAAGATGATCGGGATCAGTCCCATTGAGCACTCCTTTAAGAACAAGGGGACTGCGAAGATACTTGCCGGCCCTTCCTCTAGCGCCAATTCTGTTGGTGCAGAATTCCGTCGAAGTCGAAGAAGCTGGAGCTGGAATGACCGCGGCCGCTATCAGGACCTGCAAAGAAAGTCTAAACCGGAGTTGGGGGTGCTCCGGCAAAACCCTCCGATGCTCAAGTCAGTACTCTGCTTCAACAGAAATGGAGTGCTCGAATAGAAATTTTGGCAGAGTTTCGAGATAGAGTTTAGAGCTTCGAAAAGAACGTATCTGGGGTCCTTATTTATAAATGGAGAGCGTAACTGACTGACAGCGACGTCTGTAACCATCTGGAAGTGGGCCATTCAGAGACGTGCAGAGTTTGTTACGGAGAGTAGTGGCATCAGAGGTCGCCCATGGCCACGTGGAGCTTGCTGCGGAGAGTGGAGTGGTGTCTGTTGTCTTGACTTGCCAGAGAGTGGTGGAGCTGCATGGAATCTATTGCAGAGAGTGAAGCAGAGTGATGGCTCTTGTCGTGGCTTGTCAGAGAGTGGTGGAGCTGCATGGAATCTGTTGCAGAGAGTGGAATAGGGTGACGGCTCTTGTCATGGCTTGTCAGAGAGTTCGGATCCATCGGTTGAAGCTCGGCTGGGATGCCTGATGGAGCAGAATGGCTCTTCACATCGTCATTCTGGGATAGGCTCGGATGTTCCGAGGTCGCTGACGTTTCAGGCGGGAGTCACCTGCCGCAGGAGCTCGGATGGAGATTTTCTGTTGGCGGAGTTCGGAGAAGTCCGATCGCTAGGAAAGTCCGTCTGAGATTTATCTGATGTGGAGGCTCATCCGAAGATCGTCTGCTGGGGAAGCCCGATTTTACGGGGAGCCTGGTAGGAGGTCGGTCGGTGATGGACTTCGGATAGCGTTGGGGAGGCTCGGCAGACATCGGGGGTGATCGGCCATCGCAGGGACCCAGCTGCTGGAGCTCGTCCGTCATAGAAGCTCGTCCGGAATCCATCCGCTGGAGAAGTTCGGACGGGATCCGATTCTCGCGAGAGGTCAAAAGGGGGTCGTTTGTTGTAGGAGCTCGGGCGAGGACCAGTTGTCATGAAAAATCGGAGTAGTGTCCCGTTGTAGAAGTTCATCCGAAATCCCTTCGCTACGGAGTAGCTCGGCTGAGGTCTACCTGTAACAGAAGTTTGAAAAAATTTTGTTCATAGTAGAAGCTCGAATGAAATTTTTTTACAGTAGACGTTTGGGGTAGACAGCCCGCTGTAGGTGTTCGGAGTAGACCGTTCGTAGTTGAAGTTCGGCTCTCGCCGGAGCCCGATTAGGATCCGGAGGGTGGTCGACCGTTGTAGAAACCCGGGTGTAGTCTGGTTACTGTAGAACTCTCATTGTCAGGGAAGCTCGGACGCTGATGAAGTCCGAAAGAAGTGCAGAGGATAGTTGGTTGCTGTAGAAGGTCGGTTGATAGTGAGCCCCAGAGGGCCTTCGGGGCGGCCCGATGGACGAATGCAGAAGTTCATTGTCGGAGAAGTTCGGACGATCGAGGAGGTTCGGAGAGGCACCACGCACAAGGTCGGGAGCCGGAAGAGCGCAGGAAGGATCGGTCCTTTACAAGCTTCGACCGGGGGGGTATTTTATACCCAACAGAGGGGATGATTGATAGAAGAATCATAATTTTCTAAATCATTTGTTCTCTTTTCATGTGAAAATCTTGATGGGTTATAGTTGGGTCAGAATTCCTTCATAGCTTATACTTGGATTACACAAGAGAAGTGAAGAAAGGAAGGGTCTCTTAATTAGGGTGAGAACAAAATATTTGATGGATCATAGTTGAGTTAAATCTTTTCATGATCCATGCTTGTTCATATTTTACACCTTGATCAAGGGACATTATAAGAGAAATCATAGGAAGGCTCTCTAATTCATTGGTTTAGTGGATTCAAGAGCCCTAGATCTTTTAGATAATTTACCTTTATAATTAATTAGTTTATTATTTTGATAGTTCATAATTCAAGAAATAATCTCTTCCCTTTTTCTCTAAAGCTCGCCTGAGTAAGCATTTAAATACAATTCAAAATCTAATTCCTCGTGGGATCGACTCGTACTCGTCAGAGTGCTACATTGCACACCGTATGCTTGCAGTAAATTTAAGACACATCAAGTTTTTGAGTTACCTTATAAAAAACCTACCTTACAAACTCAAGCTCCTGAAATTGATAGTACACCAAGCCCAAAATCAAAAATTCCTAAAGCTCCTTTTCCAAATCGACTAAGGCCCAATAAAAAATCGAAACATTTGGATAAAATTTTAGAAGTGTTTAAGCAAGTCCAAGTAAATATCCCTCTTTTAGACATGATTAAACAAGTTCCAACCTATGCTAAATTTCTAAAAGACCTTTGTACCAAGAAAAGAGCCACCAATGTACCTAAGAGAGCATTTTTGGCTGCAAGTGTGAGCTCATACTAATCTAGTCATGTGCCAATAAAATATAAGGATCCAGGATCTTCAATAATTTCATGTGATATTGGAGAAATCCATATTGATAAGGTCTTGCTAGATTTAGGAGCTAGTGTAAATATTCTTTCTTTTTCAGTTTATAAGCAATTAGGATTAGAAAAATTTTTACCGACAAAAATCATATTACAATTAGCAGATAGATCTCTTAGGATCTCTAAAAGAATGGTAGAAGATGTTTTAATCAAGATTGATAATTTTATCTTCCCTGTAGACTTTATCATTTTAGAGACCGAACCAGTTGCGAACCCCAAGGGTCATATCCCAGTTATTTTAGGAAGACCATTCTTAGATACTGCAAATGCTGAAATTAACTGTCGGAATGGACTTATGAAGCTATCTTTTGGAAATATGACAATTGAGCTAAATATATTCAACCTAGAACAAGAATCCACCCAGCATGCTGATGTAAATGTAATTCAAGAGAAAATTTATGAACCCATTGACATTAGCGATGAAGAAGTCGATTTCGAGTCTAGTTTCTGGTCAATCAATGAATCTGAAGAAATCAATAAAATTCTTATAAATAATAAGAATAGCCAGAGACAAGAGCCTTCCATTGAACCAATCATAAAAATGATTAGTCCATCATCCAAACCATCAATAGAGAAGGCAACCAAATTAGAATTGAAACCCCTCCCCAAACACCTTAAATATGCATATTTAGGTCTAGAAGAAACCTTGCCTGTAATTATCACATCTGACCTAAATTCTAAATAAGAAGAGGAGTTGCTAGAAATTCTGAAAAAGAATCGTGAAGCAATAGGCTGGACCATGGCTGATATTAAGGGAATAAGCCCTTCCATAGTTCAACACAGGATTCACCTAGAGGAAGAGGCCAAACCAACTAGAGATGCTCAGAGAAAATTTAACCCAGCCATAAAGGATGTAGTCAAAAAGAAAATTCTAAAGTTACTTGATAATGAAATCATCTACCCCATCTCTGATAGCTCGTGGGTAAGCCCTGTACAAGTGGTACCTAAAAAGTCTGGGATAACAGTGGTCCAGAATGAAGCAAACGAATTTATTCCAACTAGGATACAAACGGAGTGGAGGGTCTGTATAGACTATAAAAAATTGAATGCTGCAACAAGAAAAGATTACTTTTTATTACCGTTTATTGATCAAATGGTAGAAAAATTAGTCGGACAAGAGTTCTACTAGTTTCTCGATGGATATTCCGGCTATAATCAGATCCTTATAGCCCTCGAAAATCAGGAAAAGACTACATTCACTTGTCCATTTGGAACCTGTGCTTATAGGCATATGTCTTTTGGATTATGTAATACATCGATAACCTTTCAGAGATGCATGATCAGTATTTTTTCGGATATGGTTGAACGATTTCTAGAAATTTTTATGGATGACTTTTCTGTCTTTGGTCCGACTTTCTCCGAATGCTTAGATCATCTGAGATTAGTTCTAGAAAGATGTAAGGAGAAGCACTTAGTTCTTAACTGGAAAAAGTGCCAATTTATGGTTAGAGAAGGGATAGTTCTTGGCCATGTAGTTTCGAAAAAAGGAATTGAAGTAGACAAGGCCAAAGTAGATCTTATTGCAAGTCTTCCACCACCCAAATTTGTTAAAGAAATCCATTCATTTCTAGGACATGTTGGATTTTATAGAAGATTCATTGCCAATTTTAGCAAAGTGGCTCGCCCATTAACTAATCTCTTAGCAAAAGAAATCAAATTTGAGTTCACTCATGAATGCCTAGAGTCTTTTGAATTTCTTAAAAAGGCACTCATTTCAGCTCCTATCATTCACCCTCCTGTCTGGTCTAAACCTTTTGAACTGATGTGTGATGCATCTAATCATACTGTGGGTGCAGTTTTAGGTCAAAGAATTTATAAGCTTCCTAGAATTATTTACTATGCGAGCAAAATCTTAAATGATACGCAGCTTAATTACACTACCACTGAAAAGGAGTTCCTGACCATTGTCTTTGTCCTAGAAAAATTTAGGTCCTATTTGGTTGGGTCACACACCATTGTCTATACTGATCACTCAGCCATTAGACATCTCCTAGCAAAGAAAGATGCCAAGACATGCTTGATATGATGGATCTTACTCCTTTAAGAATTTGACTTAGAAATCAGAGATAAAAAAGGTACAAAAAATACAGTAGCAGATCATTTGTCCCGAATCATAGTCGCACCATCTAGTGAATCACCTATCAATAAATTTTTTCCTGATGAACAGCTCATGTCTATGTCCACTGAATCATGGTATGCTGATATTGTCAACTATTTAGCCATTGGTAAAATTTCTTCTCATTGGACTACTCAAGACAGACACAAATTCTTTGCCCAAGTGAAGTATTTCATTTAGGATGATCCAAACCTCTTTAAGCAGTGTCCTGATCAAATAATTAGAAGGTGTGTCCTGGACAATGAGGTTAGAAGTATTTTATCATTCTGTCATGACCAAGCATGTGGTGGTCACTTTGCATCCAAGAAAACAGCTGCTAAAGTCCTTCAATGTGGATTTTATTGGCCCAATCTATTTAAGGATGCATACGAGTACTGTAGAAATTGTGCTCGATGCCAACAAATAGGGCGAATCACCAAGAGAAATATGATGCCTCTCCATCCAATCTTGATGGTTGAAATTTTTGATGTGTGGGGGATCGATTTTATGGGCCCATTTCCAAACTCATTTGGAAATGAATACATTTTAGTAGCTGTCGACTATGTCTCAAAGTGGGTAGAAGTTCTTCCCTATAAATCTACTGATAGCAAAGTGGTCATAAAATTTTTAAAAGAAAATATTCTCTCCTGCTTCAGCACTCCTAGAGCAATTATTAGTGATCGGGGGACACAATTTTGCAACCGACCCTTTGCCACATTAATGAAAAAATATAATATCACTCACAAGTTGGCCACACCTTATCACCCTCAGACTAGTGGACAAGTAGAAGTGTCTAACAAACAGATCAAACAAATCTTGGAGAAAACTGTTAATACCAATAGAAAGGATTGGCCCTTGAAATTAGTTGATGCACTATGGGCATATCGAACCACCTTCAAGACCAATTTAGGAATGTCTTCCTATAGAATTATGTTTGGAAAACCTTGTCACTTGCCTATTGAGCTAGAGCATAAAGAAATGTGGGCCATTAAAAATTTAAATATAGATTTGGATATAGCTGAAAGCCATAAGAAGCTTCAAATTAATGAATTAGAAGAACTTAGAAATGAAGCTTACGAGAATGTTAGGGTGTACAAGGAGCGAACCAAAGTATTTCATAATCAGGCAATTATAAGAAAATCATTTACTCCTGGATAAAAAAGTTCTTTTGTATAATTCTAGATTACACCTATTTCCTGAAAAGCTTAGGTCTAGATGGACAGGACCTTTCTTAGTTAAAGAAGTCTTCCCACATGGAGCTATAGAAATTGAAAATTTAAGTAATGGTGCTGTGTTTAAAGTTAATGGTCAAAGATTGAAACCATTCTTGAAACTACCCAAAAAATCTATTGACGAAGCCATGGTTCTCTATGAGCCAATTTATCATGATTAAATTGCTTGAAATATTTTGTCTGGCTGAAGACATTAAACTTAGCGCTTCTGGGAGGTAACTCAATTTTTTTTTTCAACTAATATCTTTTCTATTGAATAAATAGAGATACCAGTCTTCGGGCTTCACGGACTTTCAGATCAACATCGCACCAGATCACCTTCAACAAAGAATACATATTTATCAGGTGACATCTTTTTTTTTCTTAGTGTGTTGCTTTCTTCATTAGAAATAATGATATTTAAGTTGGAGGGTAAAAAAAAAATATTTTTGAGCAAAATAGATTAGGAAAAGAATAATAAGAGTTAGAAAGTATTTGCTAATGACTGTAGTGAGTTAAGAAGTAGGTTAGTGGGCAGACTTTTAGCAGCTTACTTAGATCAATTAAAGGTTATTAGCACTTCTAACTGCACATGCACGCTGACAAGGCAAATAGGTGCTGGTTGTGAGGCCGACTGAGGACTCAATTATCACTTAAATTTGGTAATTGATATACACTCCAATCAAAAATTTGAATTTGAGGAAAGAGCTACTTACCTAAAATAAAAACACAGAGTATATGTGAATTGCTCTAAGCTTAGTAACCGGATCTCTGCACCTAAGTCAAATGTGAAGGTTCGCGTCAAACTGTGAAGGGAAGGCCAGGATGCTCAGCATAAAAAAAAAGAAGGTAGTGTGAAAGTTACTTGAAGTTCATTTGGAGGTATATAGAAAATTAACCAAAATAAGGTGATAAGAGAAGATACATTTGTCCTTTACAAGCCAGCACTCAAATGCTAAGTTGGTCATCACAAACACAAGTGTTGTAGACCTTTCGATGTATTCTAAGAAAGTTTCTAATTGTACTAACTATGAAATTTACTTTTAAAGCTCAATATTTAATTTGTAATACTTGCTAAACTCTTTGACTTTCAATCCTAGATCTATTTTTGTAAAGGATGATCTTAATGAAATATTGTTAAAAAAAAATTAAAAAAAAATTATATATGGCATTGCTAAGAGACTAGCAATAAATAAGTTGGGAGGTGTGATAGGTGTATAAATTTGCTCATAGAAATATTCATTTATGGATCAAATTATCTTTATTCTTTTAAAATTGATACTTCTTTATATATTTTACAGAAAAGAGCTACACCAATATGAAAGCCCGATCTGTAGGCTTAGAGGGATCAAACGAGATCAGAAATGGAGTCAAAATAGAATTAAATTCAAAGCTGGAAGATGATCCAATTCAATTTGCAAGTTAGTGGTCCACCATGGACCACTTGGTCCACAAGGAAGAAAATGGTGACATATGGATTAAGGTTAAAATATTGATTAGTTGTTGGCTGACATGGAACCAAAAGCATTGAAACAACACTTGGCTTAAAAGAGAGCTGACACATTTTTTTTTTATACGGGACCTGGGTGCATGAATGTGGAACATAAAGGAAATAAAGGAGGTTGGGTGCTGTTTGGCCGCGTGAACCAAAATGGAAACTGCGAAGATCCTTTCATGTGGCGTACATTTGATCTTGCTTGGGTCACTAACGGCAATAGAAAGAGACATATTTTTTTCATTCCTATCTTTCCTATTTAACCAACTGCCTATCCATCTATCCATACTTTCCAAATTAGATCCTAACCATTCATCTATCCTCTCTTTTTAGTCTCACATCGAAAAAAAATAAAATCCTCCTCCTTGCCTACACCTATAAATAAAGCCTAATACCTCCATTCATAATATCTCTCTCCACTCCATAATTCTTGTAGGGAGTCTGTGTGACAGGCAGACATATCCACCTTTAAAATTTTTTAGCCACCTTGTTCCCACATTCTTTCACCCTTTCAACACACGAGAAGGAGAGTCAGCCTGGAGAAGGTTGATCCCAAGTCAAGAGAAGGAGAGAAGTCTGGTTCTGTAAGAGATTTTATTTTCTGTTCAAACTCCAAGTCTTGTTAATGGCTTAGGAGTTGAAAATTTTTGTATCAGAATTTTTATTCAGAAATAAATTAGTTATTTTTTTTCTATTTAATTTTTATAATTTTAATTTCTATAATAGGATAGTTTAAATTTCTGCATCTTTTAATTTTGTAATTTTTAGTTTTTGCAAGTTCAACTCCAGCAAGTAGAATTAGTCTTTATTTTATTTT
Organism: Elaeis guineensis; assembly: GCF_000442705.2. NCBI lineage: Eukaryota > Viridiplantae > Streptophyta > Magnoliopsida > Arecales > Arecaceae > Elaeis > Elaeis guineensis. The sequence goes on from NC_025996.2 coordinate 68,675,914, forward strand.
TGACTTCAAATCAACTATGTCTGGCTAAGTAATCCCTTTGGTGTTTGCGATGAAGCTAGATCATGAATAGAAGTCTGCTCTATTCAATTTTTTTTTCGAGCTTTTAAATTTTTAGAATCCTTCTCTCTTCATCTCTCTCGCCAAGAGACTTGATGGGCTATCATTGGATCAGAATTCCTTCATAGTCCATGCTTGATTCGGTGTAAGAGGGGATGATTGATAGAAGGATCATAATTTTTTAAATCATTTCTTCTCTTTCCATTTGGAAACCTTGATGGGTTATAGTTGGGTTAGAATCCCTTCATAGCCTATACTTGGATAACACAAGAGAAGTGAAGAAAAGAAGGGTCTCTTAATTAGGGTGAGAACAAAATGTTTGATGGATCATAGTTGAGTTAAATCTCTTCATAATCCATGCTTGTTCATATTTTACACCTTAATCAAGGGACATTATAAGAGAAATCATAGGAAGGCTCTCTAATTCATTGGTTTAGTGGATTCAAAAGCCCAATATCTTTTAGATAATTTACCTTTATAATTAATTAGTTTATTGCTTTGGTAGTTCATAATTCAATGAATAATCTCTTTCCTTTTTCTCTAAAACTCACCTGAGCAAGCATTTAAATACAATTCAAAATCCAATTCCTCATGGGATCGACTCGTACTCGTCGGACGTACTACATTGCACATCGTGTGCTTGTGGTAAATTTAAGACACATCAAATAAGAGGCCAACAAAGATGGACTTCATGCATTCATGCATGGATGTGCTAGGGTGAGGGCATTTATGATGAGGAGATCAATTGGATGGAAAACTTCTCAAGTCTTTTTTTTTTTAATGCAATAAGTATTGTGGAGCTATCATGCATCAGTTACCTTACATCCACAAAACATTAAGTCTTCCTTTCAAATCACACGCTAGTGCATGGGAGGATTTTCTTTTTCAAAGAAACATATAGTTGGATATTAGCAGCACATATATGTTATGTTGTTGAAATAATATTATATTTATTAAATCAGTTATCTCCATGTTATAATAAACCATCAACTCTAATAAAAAAATTATAAAATTCCAGACAAACTTTAAATTATTGGTGGATTTCAAATATGTTGGAAAAACAATGTCACTCTTTTGATAAATTAATATAGTGGGTATAGATCACTAATATTCACTGACAAAGACTCATCATTCTACTTGAGGGACTTGTTTTAGGTGTTGGATATCTTCACTCACTTGAGAATATTGATCAAAGGGATAGTTTGGGGTTGATGCGATCAACGAAGAAAGTAAAGAGTGGATGGTTTTGGAAATGAGAGCATGGCAAAGCTGAGTTATAGTTTATGAGATACTACAAGATAGAAGGGTAATAGGGTCTAGATATTTGTTATAGGGATCATGAGGTTATTCCTACTATTCCTCCACCTCATTAATAAATGATGAGAATGATATCGATGCTTGATATAGGGTGATAGAATTAAGGATTTGGTTTGGCCTAAGGTTGTGATTGGGGATGACAATGGTTGTGTTTGAATCAATGTTGGCCATAAGTTGAGAGAGTGGTTGTGGTGTGTGTTGATGGTGTTAGAAATTATATCCCAAAATCAATCGTCAGCCTGTTGATGATTGTGCTCATATTTATAAAATATATATATATTTTTATTAATAAAAATTATTTAATTTTTCATCATATTTTATCCATTTTCTTTGAACTTCTGCATTGTAGTCCTTAGAATTTTGTTTAATTGATAAAGAAGGATTTGTCACTTAGTCCTTAAAATATGTTCACGACCAAATGATATACTATTAATAGGACGATAGCGATATCGAGTATAGGTTGTTGTGTGCCATATAGGTTTGTTGTTCTCTTAACCAAGGAGTGTGCATGCAGATATCGAGAACAACAAACGTGATCGATTGCTGATGGAATGCAGATGGAATGCAGGAGTATATTCACACCAAACGTGATCGATTGCTGAGTACTCTGCTGTCAAGAGTAACTCGCGAAGGGTATAGGTATAAGTATCCCTTCGATCTGAGATCACCATGGTCACTTATAAACAACTCATTGTACTTTGATATCAGACCATCTTAATTTTTTATTCAGTGATGGAAGGTTACTGAGTGCAATCAAGTACTTATTAAGTTGGTGCGTAAGTCAAGATAGAATTGACCTCTCTGAATAAGTAAGAGTTATGCATCAGCGTATTTCAATTTAGTAAAACTTTGGTCAGGATAATCTATTTGATGGATTTGAAAGGTTGAAATACAATGTGGTTGACTATTTTAGGGTTGACAATCAAACCCTAGGTCATCTTGAGTATTAGGATCAAAGGGATGAATTATATGGTAACCATACACAGTAGGTTCTAGAACATTGCTTTATAATCTTTGACCTATCCAAACATCGGGTCCCATTGCTAGATGATTACATCGATTAGTATAAAAAATTATTTCTATGTTATCTGTTAAGGTTTGAACCTATGGGGTCACACACATTAGAAAATTCAATCTGATCGGATGGCTGAAGAGTCCAATTAGATTGGGACTCTAGTGTAGAGTCCCACTGGATTCGGACTCTGGAGGAGAGTCTCACTGGACTAGGACTCTACTATTAATGATAAATTTATTAGTTATTAGATTGCTAATTGACTCAATTTGATTGACCAAAGAGCTTTGGATCAAGTCTAATTGAATTGGATTCAGTTTGACTTAGATTGGGTTTGATTTGATCAAGCCTAATTGCAAAAAAAAATTATTTATGATTTGATCAGGATTTGGACTCAGTTAATTCTTAATTAGATTAAAATTTATTGAGATGATTGAATTTCTAATTAGATTAGATTTCTTCCTCTCATTGGGTTCAAACTAGATTTAATTTGATTTAGAATCAAATTAGAAATGAAGAGTCCCAACCAGCAGGGACTCTATCTTTCTCCCTTGTGCCACCCTGGACCCTTGCCTCTCTTCTCAACACCAAAAGGGTTTTTGTGTGTGATTTTTAGGTGTGAGGAGAGAGGGCATAGATAGGGTGGGTGACAAGAATGATGGGTCATGGTTCTTATCTCCTTCCTAATTTGAACGCGATCCGAATTAAAGATAAGGAGATAAGATGAAAAGAGATCCATTTTAAATGGAAAGATGGGTGGCGCATAATTTTATTTCTCCATGTGCGTGAGAATTTTTGGTTGGCATGAGAAAGACTTAATTTCTTTCTCATGCCATCATATAATTTTTTAAAATATGGGACGCTCTATTTGGATGTGGCGTGGAGTCTTTTGGCACCCCCCTCTTGACCTAAACCCTAATGCTTTGTTATAAATAGGGGCTCCAATAATTGGACGCCCCATATGAGAACTAGTTGAAAATTAGTTTCTTCTCTATTCTCTTCTCTCTTCTCTTTCTCTTCTGATTCTTCTTCCCCTCTAGAGCATCTAAGAGATCAAAAGAAGAAAAGAAAGATTAGCCTTCAAAGATCCTTGTGAGCTAGCACTCTCAAGGAGCCTGATCTGCAATCGATCTTCGTGTGGATGATCTGTAGAGATCGGATATCTTTATGTGGCTGCGAGCAATCTGGAGGAACACCTATCCACATGATAGACTAGCAAAGATCAGCAAACTACACTTTGGTAATGGTTTTTGAACTTGATAGATCAGGTTTCATTATATCTAAGGGTTAGATCTAATGTAGAGCATCGATATGATCGATGCTGATTTTGATTTTTAGATCTTTATGTCATATTAAATCATATCATAGATCTTGGCATGGTAGTTTAAATTAGATCTTGTGCATATAATGTAGGTTAAATTGTTTAATCTAACAGATCCACTACAAAAATTTTTAAATTGCATGCATAGAACTGTCCTACTTTTTCTTCAATTGGTATCAGAGCCATTGTTCCTTATGATATGATTTCATATACTTTTAGATCTAATTTTATATTATTTAGATTAGATCTAAATAAGTTTTATTTTCAAATCTGATATTTGATCAGTTCTGTACATATTAGATTAGATGATCAGATTAGTGAAGTACTCGAATTGGATAATCATCAGACCATCCAGTTATAGGAGCAAGTAAGGTTACATGACTCTCTCCTCCATTCAATGAGGTGCTCTTATGGCGTGTAAAGGTACCACTGTGAGATCCCATGAAGAAGAAAACAAAAAGAAGAACTTACTTTTTTACAAAATCCTAGTCTTGAAACCCTAGGATTTGTTGTATATGATACAAGTTATAAAGAAAAGTAATAACATCTAATCTTAATAATTAAAATTATTTTAATTTGAAATTATAAAAATTTAAATATGATCTAAAAGATTTTATGATTTAATGTAAAATGTTTACATGAGAAAAGATTTCAAATTTAACTTAATCTAAACCCATGTTGATGCTAAACTTAATTGAGAATTAAGTGTAGAATCGATTAGATCTAAAATTATGATTTTAAGATCTAATGACATTGTATAAAACATGAGGTATGGGTTAGGTCAAATCAGATCCTCTTAATTGGATTAGACCTAAGATTAGAATCAAAGAGTTAATAGATCATGTAGAGAAATTGATTAAATCTAACCAAATATTGAATTAGATTAAATTAGGATTTCTCTAGAACCAATACAATAGTTGTAAATGATCAAGTCCATGTCTTCGATTAGACCAAATGGATCTTGATTATGGCTCAGTGGTTGAATCCAAATAATTAGACTAGTCAAATCAAAACTAATTAACCAATTGGTGTCTAAGATAAATTTGGCATTTTGATCGATGATTTTTAATTGAGAGCGGCTTATCTGACCATTTTGATGGTGTCTAAGACAAGCTTAGCATACCCTTCCATCAATCTCACTTATCTGGCCAATTTGGTGGATTATATTTTGATTAGACTGCTAAGTAATTCGAGTTGACCCATGCAATTAAAGTTGATCAGTGTGATTGATCTAAGTGCCATTTCAACCAGCATGACCTTAATCTAATTCAATGACTTGGTGAAGTCAATGGGAGGATTGTGATTTACTGATTGATCTCTTCTCTTCTCTTAATTCATAAATTAAATTTTTTAAATTATTAGGTCCTTAAATGAGATAGTTATGGTGATAACTAAATCATAGCCTCCCTTTAAGTTGGGTGATAATGGATCCATTAGTATGATGATCATTAGAGGCCCAAAGGTCTGGTACTCATTTACTATTGGAATTATCATTCATAATATGATGACTCAGTTGAGTCTCTCTAGCAAGTGGTCAGGTTAGCCGGTCAAAGTCAGACCTGATCATTTGATAGTTAGACTCTAAGTATGATCATGTTAATGGTTGGACCTAACCAGGGCTTGCTGAGAAGATCAAGATCAACTTAAAAGTTACCTAGGGCTAAATCAGTTACTAACAATTATTTGATGAAATAATTGGTTAAAGAACTTACCCATGGATGCACATGGGTGAGTCTGCAAAGTCGGACTCATGTGTTGTCTGTATGGATTCTAGTACCCACTAAAAATTAAAGTAATTTCTCAAATTGGAGGTAGAGGCTATTAATTTGTATAAAATAATGGAAGAACCTTTAGACTAAAGTCTATATCTTCAGACTTAATTAATTCATATACTGATTAGGTTTTGTTTTCCTTTATGCAGTTATGTGGCTTCAACCTTGTCGCTTCGATCACTGTTAGACAGTGAGAAGTTGATGGGATCCAACTTTGATAACTGATATCAAAAATTAAAAATAGTCCTAGAGCACGAGTGGATCTTGTATATTCTTATAGATCCAACACCTGAGGAGCCTGCTCCTAATACTCATGGCACAGTTCAACACACTTACTTGAAATGGCTCAATGACCATACTACACTGCGTTGCATAATGCGGGCTACCATAAACGATGAGTTTAGTCGAAAGTTTGAAGAAACTCAGTCAAAAGCCATGCTTAAGATGTTGAGAGAGTTTTTTGGTACTCCTGATGATGTTGAGCGGCACAAGACTAGTTGTGTCATTTTCAATGCTCAGATGAGGGAGGGAGCATCGGTCACTGATCATATATTATATATGATCAAACAAATCGAGCGATTGAGCAAGCTCGACTTTCTTTTGCATAAACAGCTTGGAAAGGATGCGATCCTGAACTTTCTACCCAAATTCTACCTACCATTTCTCAGTCATTTTTGAATGACGATGCCTGTAGTCAACTACTATAGTCTGTTGGGGTTGCTACAGACTTTTGAGAAGGATCACCAACTCCACCAAGAGATGGTGAATATTGTGAGAGGATCTTCTTTGGGTGGGCATCGTTCCTTTAAGAAAGAAAAGAAATAAAAAAATAAAAAGGTACAAAGTGCTGGGAGTCAGACCCAGAAGTCCCAATCCAAGGCGACTAAAGTTAGATAGAGTGCTTCTATTATAGAAAGTAGGTCACTAAAGAGAAACTGTCCTCAATACATAGTTTTTCTTGACCTGAACAGGCTAAAGAAGAAGAAGCAATTGATTGCTGGATAAGGTAATTATATGATAACACCTTGTAACTTCTCAATTTTTGATACAATGACCTAGTATTGGATTTGATAGTCCTACTAACATTTGCAATTCGTTGTAGGGACTTCAGATCGTAGAAGATTTGAAGATAGTGAGAGATTCTTGAACGTTGGAGATAGAAGATCAGTTCCAATTCTAGCTTTAGAAATTATTAAGCTTGTATTCGATTTTCATTCTATTGTTCTTAGTGATTATCCTTTCTATCCTAGTTTCTTATTGAATGTCATTTCTATAAGCCTTTTGGTCAAAGCAAATTATAAAATTTTAATAAAAAAAGCTTTTATGATATCATTTTGAATGGTGTTACTATAATATGTAGACAATTGAACAATAGTATTTATGTTGTATCACGATCTAATATAATATACACATCTAATAAATATCCTAAAATAGTTGATGTCACGGATGCCTTCCTTGGACATTGTAGGCTAGGTCATATTAACAAGAACAGGATAAATAGCTTAGCTCAAGAAAAAATTCTTGATGACAATGATTATGAATCACTACCTACCTATGAGTCTTGTTTACTTAGAAAGATGATCAAATCATCTTTTACTGAAAAAGATGAACGATTTGATGATGTTCTGGGTCTTGTACATACTGATGTATATGGACCCATGAGTACTAGTGTCAGAGGAGGATACCACTATTTCATTACGTTCACAGATGACCTATCTAGGTATGGGTACATCTACTTGATGAAATACAAGTCTGAATTATTTGAAATGTTTAAATGATTCCATAATGAAATAGAAAAATAAAATAAAAGAATATTAAAACTCTTCAATCTGATCGAGGAGGTGAATATCTTTCTAGTGAATTTCTGATATATCTTGAGGAGAATGGGATTCTCTCACAATGGACTCCTCCTGAAATGCCACAACACAATGGTGTGTCAGAAAGGAGAAATCGATCCCTGTTGGATATAGTTCGATCCATGATGGGTTTTTTTATTCTGCCGATCTTTTTTGGGGATATGCACTCTAGTTGGCTTGTTATATGCTTAATAGGATTTCTAGTAATTCTGTAAGTAAAATACTACATGAGATGTAGATGGGACGTAAGCCAATGCTCTCTCACCTTAGGGTTTAGGGTTGCCTGACTTATGTCAAACATTTGAAAACAGACAAACTCAAGTCAGGTCTGACAAATATATTTTATAGGATATCTCAAAGAAACTAAGGGGTATTATTTTGTCTTGTTGATGAATAAAAGTGTTTGTCAGCCGTAGGATAGTCTTTTTGGAAAAAAAATTTTTAGAGAAAGGATTAATGCCTCTAAGGTTGAACTTGAAGAAGTTTAAAAGATAGAACCAACCCAATCTAATGAATCATAGAATTGGATTTGATGATGTCAAACCCAAAATCTGTTGTAGAGGTACTATTAAAGAGATCCGATAGAGTATCGCATCAACCAGACAGATACTATGATTTCTTAGTTGGGATGGAGATCCTATTAAACTTAATGAGAACAATGAGGACCCAATCACCTATATGGATGCAATACAGAAATCCAACTCTGATAAATGGCTTGAAGCTATGAAATCTGAAATGGAGTCCATAAAGGTCAATGATGTATGGACATTAGTTGACCCACCTAAAGGAGTTAAATCCATAGGGTATAAATGGGTCTTCAAAAGGAAGAGGGGTGCAGACAGGAAGGTGGAGATCTATAAAGCTCGTTTGTTGTCAAAAATTATCATCAGCATTATAGTATTAACTATGATGAGATATTTTTTCCTGTGGTAATGCTCAAATCTATTTAAATTATGCTTGTGATAGCGGCATACATAGACTATGAAATCTGATAAATGGATATGAAAACAGCTTTTCTAAATGAAGAGCTAGAAGAAGAGGTGTATATGATATAGTCTGAAGATTTCACATCCACAGATGAGTCAAAAATGTCAAGCTTTAGAGATCCATCTATGGATTGAAGCAGGTATCTAGGAGTTGGAACATGCATTTTGATAAGGTTATCAGAAAGCATGACTTCGTTAGAAATAGAGAAGAACTCTGCATTTACAAATGGATAAATAACTCTGTGGTTATATTTCTCATTCTGTATATGGATGACATTCTTTTAATCGAAAATGACATTCCTGCATTACAAGGAATAAAAGTCTGATTATCATCTCAGTTCTCTATGAAGGATCTGGGAGAAGCATCCTGCATCCTATGTCCTTGGGGTGAAGATCTATAGAGATGGATCGAAAAAGTTGCTTGGATTGTCCCAATCTATGTACATAGACACCATGCTGAAACGGTTCAGCATGAAGAATTCTAAGAAAGGCTATCTCTCGATAGGCCATGAAATTTTTCTCTCGAAGAAAGATTGTCCGACAACTCCTCAAGAGAGAGAGCGTATGAGTAAATTTTATATATTTCGATAATAGGTTCTATAATGTACGCTATGATATGTACAAGATCAGACGTGGCATACTCACCAGGGGTAGTGAGTAGATACCAGTCTGGTCTAGGAGAGAACCATTAGAAGGTCGTAAAGACTATCTTTATGTATTTGAGAAATACTAAGGACCAGTGGCTTGTTTATGGTGATACTGACTTGAAACTAGTGGAGTTCACTAACTCTAGCTTTTAGTTAGACCATGACGATAGCAAGAGTGTGTCGGATTATATTTTTACCCTGAATGATGGAGCAATCTACTGTAAAAATTTCAAGTAGCAAATCATGGCTAACTCTGTTTGCGAGGCAGAGTATATCATGGCATGCGATGCTGCGAAGGAAGCTGTGTGGCTGTGAAAGTTCATCGGTGAGCTCGGAGTGGTACCCTCCTTTGATGGCCCTATCCTGTTATACTACGACAGCACTTGAGCCATTGCTCAAGCCAAGGAGTTGAAGTCCCATCAGCACACCAAACATATTTTGCGCTGCTACCATCTCATCCGAAAGATCATGGATCAAGGTGACATCAATCTTTAGAAGATTGATGGGAAGGAGAACCTGATTGACCCATTTACTAAAGCTCTTAGAATCAAGGAGTTCGATGATCACAAGTTGAAGATGGGTATACGATACTACACTGATTGGCTTTAGTCCAAGTGGGAGTTATGGAAAATTATGTCCCAAAGTCAATCATCAGCCTGTTGATGATTGTGCTCATATTTATAAAATATATATAAATTTTTATTAATTTATCATATTTTATCTATCTTCTTTGAACTTTTGTGTTGTGATAAAGTCTTTAGGACTATATTTAATCAGCAAAGGAGGATTTGTCGTTTAGTCCTTAAAATATGTTGACGATCAAATGATATGCTGTTAATAGGACGATAGCGATATCGAGTATAGATCGTTGTATGCTATATAGGTTGGTTATCCTCTTAACCAGAGAGTGTGGAGCACTGGTATGGCATGCAGGTGGAATGTAGGAGTACATTTGTACTGAACGTAACTGATTGTGGAGCACTCTGCTGTCAAGAGTAGCTCACGAAGGGTATGGGTATAAGTGTCCCTCTAACTTGAGATCATCATGATGACTTATAAGCAACTTATTGTACTTTGATATCGAACCATTTGAATTTTTAATTCAATGATGAAAGATTATTGGGTATAGTCAAGTACCTATCAAGTCGGTGCGTGAGTTAAGATAGAATTGACCCCTTTAAATAAGTAGAAGTTATGCATCAGTGTATTTTATTTTAGTAAAATCTTGGTCAGGATAATCTATGTGATGGATTTGAAAAGTTGAAATACAATATGGTTGACTATTTTAGGGTTGACAGTCAAATCTTAGATCACCTTGAGCATTAGGATTAAAGGGATGAATTATACGGTAACCATACGCTAGTAGATTCTAGAATATTATTTTTAATCTTTCGATCTATCTGGACGTTGGGTCCCATTATTAGATGGTTATATCGATTAGTATAAAAAATTATTTTTATGCTACTAGCTTAGGTTCGAACCTATGTGGTCACACACATTAGAAGAGTCAGTCTGATCGAATAGCTGAAGAGTCCAATTGGATTGGGACTCTAGTGTAGAGTCCCACTGGATTGAGACTCTGGAGGAGAGTTCCATTAGACTGAGATTCTGCTATTAATGAAGAATTTATTAGTAATTAGATTGCTAATTGACTCAATTTGATTGAGCAAAGAGCTTTGGATTAAGTCTAATAGAATTGGATTTAGTTTGACTTAGATTGGGTTTGATTTGATTAAGCGTAATTGCAAGAAAAATTTATTTATGATTTGATCAGGATTTGGGTTCAATTAATTTCTAATTGGGTTAGAAATTTATTGAGATAATTAGATTTCTAATTAGATTAGGTTCTTCCTCTCATTGGATTCAAATCAGATTTAATTTGATTTAGAATCAAATTGAAAATGAAGTGTCCCAACCAGTAGGGACTCTATCTTTCTCCCTTGCGCCACCCTGGATCCATGCCTCTCTTCTTAATGCCAAAAGGGTTTTTGCATGTGATTTTTGGGTGTGAGGAGAGAGGGTGCAGATAGGGTGGGCGGCAAACATGATGGGTTATGGTTCTTATCTCCTTTCTAATTTGAATGCGATCTGAATTAGAGATAAGGAGATAAGATGGAAAGAGATCCATTTTAAATGGAAAGATGGGTGGTGCCTAATTTTATTTCCCCATATGCGTGAGAATTTTTGGTTGGCATGAGAAAGATCTTTCTCATGCCATCATATAATTTTCCAAAATATGGGATGCCTAATTTGGATGTGGCATGGAGTTTTTGGCCCCCCCTCTTGACCTAAACTCTAATGCTTTATTATAAATAGGGGCTCTAATAGTTAGATGCCCGATATGAGAACCAGTTGAAAATTAGTTTCTTTTCCATCGCTCTCTTCTCTCTTCCTCCTCTGATTCTTCTTCCCCTTTGGAGCATCCAAGAGATCAAAAGAAGAAAAGAAAGATCAACCTTCAAAGATCCTTGCGAGCTAGCACTCTTGAGGAGCCTGATCTGCAATCGATCTTCGTGTGGATGATCTGTAGAGGTTGGACACCTTTGTGTGGCTGCGAGCAACTTGAAGGAGCACCTATCCACGTGATAGACTAGCAGAGATCAGCAAACTACACTTCGATAATGATTTCTGAACTTGTTAGATCAGGTTTCATTATATCCAAGGGTTAGATCTAATGTAGAGCATCGATATGATCGATGCTGATTTTTATTTTCAGATCTTTACATCATATTAAATCATATCATAGATTTTGGCATGATAGTTTAGATTAGATCTTGTGCATGTAATGTAGGTTAATTGTTTAATCTAACAGATCTACTACAAAAATTTTTAAATTGCATGCATAGAACTGCCCTACTTTTCGTTCAGATGGTGGGTGATGGGGACATGATTTAGGTTTGGTGATGGGGACATAGTATTAGGGCATGCGGTTGGTGGAGGGATTTGATGTTGTGTTGTACATAGTTTGCTAGGGCTTCAATGAGCTTGGGAGCTTGGGTTAGCCATGATACTAGCAAAGAATTATGCCATGATGAAAAGTAAAGTATTGGCTATGTTTGTGGATATGCTATTAGCTAAGCTATTAGCCATGCCATATATAAGAGCATATTTGTATGTAGTCTTGATCAACATGGGTAGAGGGTTGAATGGAAAAAGGATTAAAAATGGATGGGAAAAACTTATCAACATTGGTAAAGGGTCGAATGGATGGGGAATTAGAATGGTTGGGAGAAGAAGGCTAAGCCATAGTCAAAGGAATCAAATGATGGGATGAATTAGATGCCATGTTTTAAGCCAAGCAAGCTTGAAGTTAGGCCCAGAAAAGTAAAGTATTGGCTATGTCTGTGAGCATGCTATTAGCTAAGCTATTAGCCATGCCATATATAAGAGTATATTTGTATGTAGTCGTGATCAACATAGGTAGAGGGTTGAATGGAAAGAGGATTAAAAATGGATAGGAGAAGACTAATCAACATTGGTAAAGGATTGAATGGATGGGGAATTAGAATGGGTGGGAGAAGAAGGCTAAGCCACAGTCAAAGTAATCAATAAAAAAATAGTGCCCTACAAGCCAATCGCATAGGGATGCAAAAATTTTTTTTTTTATTTTCTTTCTACTCATTTACATGACATTAGTTATTTTTATTTATGAGGTATTGTGTTTTATCATTTGTTGCATCATTTTTTTATGATTATGATAAATCCCATAGATTAGGACAATAATTTTAGAACCATGATGAGATCATGCTAGTGAGACCTAAAATCTTGATAGTCCTAATCTAAATATTATTAGTCGTTGGATCATCGAATCGGAGATCGATGTACCGGTAACACTGGTACATCCTATGTATGCTTAATGAAGAGGGTGGTTGATCTCACAACCACTTATGTGGTGATAGTAATATAAGAATGTAGGTGTTCATTAGAGAATGAGTTTATTGAACTGACCCATCAAAAGAACATCTGATGGAGCCCTACAATATATCAACAGATGGTTCTTCAGTGGGAGTGGTGCATATGATCCTTTGACCTGAGATTACCATGGTACCTTGTGTACATGAATCCTTACTTTGGTTTATTCCCTAGCACACCACTTTGAGATGTGTGTGAGATATTTTGGTATAGTGAAGTGTGCATGGAGGTTGTGAGTGGTCAATAAGGAATCGATCACTCCTTGTAGGAGGAGAGAATATCCTTTGTGATCTCATAAGATGATGACTCTGGGAGTTTCTGACCAGAGCAGGGATGAATAGTAAAAATAGTTTTTACTGATTCATCAATGAGTCATCATCATCAGATCAAGATACATATAAATAATTTTTGGATTTGACATATTTTCATACCTATGGCCTTTCCGAAATATTGTGTGATCGAAGGATTGAATTGCACGGTAACTCATCACAGAAGGATAATTTTGATATTTTCATCAAATTTTAAATCTTTCAAAAAATTATGATACATTGCTAGATGTCAATCTTGACTTATGAATTTATCAGAATTAAAAGAGTTCAATTCAAGAATCAATTAGAAAGAGTCCTAGTTGATTGAGACTCTTGAGCTGACCTAATCCAATCGGATTAGCGTAACATCGAGAGTCTTAGTCCACTGCTGGTTAGATTTGGAACCCAATGGGTCACACACAATAAGAATTTGATCTTATTTTAATCTATTTAAATTTATTATAAATTCAATGGGTTAATTAAATTGCTAGCACATGAATTAACCCAAGTTTCTAATTGGGTTTAGTGTAAATGTGTTTGTGCTAACCCTTTGCTTGTTGCCTTGACTTAATGTGATTGGATTTGAACCATCTAATTATTAGTTGGTTTATCTAGTTTATATGAAAGAGTTTCATGTGAATCCACCACCTCCATGTCAAAACCACATGAGAAATAAATGTGAAGTCATTTATTTGGGCGTTATGCAGAGGAGTCTTTCTTCCTTACTCCTCTTAATTTCCTTACTAAGTTCCACACATTTTTCTTATTCCTTGTGACATATGATGGCACTTGGGATATGGGGTGAGGAAGAGGAGGAAGAGTCCTCTTGATAGGAATTTGAACGCCAAATAATAAGGGATGCCTTACATATATGCATTGGTATGAATGAGTCCTTAATATCTTGAACTCTTAATTCTTCCTTTAAATTCATGCATTCTCTTCATCCCATGCCCCATCTGATGACTTTTAGTATATGTGGACATGGAAGAGGAAGTGGAGTCCTCTTGGAAGGAACTCCATGCTAAAAAATAAATTGGACGCCCCTTTTGTGCGATGAGTTTATGGAAGAGTCCTTAATGGTATGGACTCTTCATTTCTCACGTTCATTCTTTTTTCCACATGCCATATGATGGCATTATATTTTTTCCAGGTAGAGGAAGAGTCCTTCTACTGGTTAACCTCTTTAATTTCCATGCCATCTCATTGTATTCCATGAAAAAATTTATTGGTGGCATGTAAGAATGAAGGGATGCAAAGAGTTGGCGTTCCATGGTGTCCCCCCTTATTTCCTATAAATAGGGGGTGCTACACCTGGTTTCTACATGCTATTTTTGACTGTGGATGGGCATGAAAATGAGAGAAAATTGATAGAAAAAATCTAAAAAAAGATAAGAAAAAGAGAGAGAGAAAAATAGAAAGGGAAGGAAGAGAGAAAAAAAAGAATGAGATACTTATCCTAAAAATCAGATTGTTCATATGTTGAACATAAAATCTGATTTGTATGTGGTGAGATCTTTTAAGAAAGAATTTCTAAAGAGGTCTTAGTAGAGGTCATAAAAGCATACAAGCAATGATGCAACCAATTTTTAGGAAGGACGGTCGGCATCAAGCTTGCGAATAAGGCTGCAGCACCATGACGAGTTAGGAAGGGCCCTGATAGTCCCGTGTGGATCACCATTGGAGGGCTTCTATTTTAGAGTCTCGTGGAGATATCAAGATTACCAATTTTGGAGATATCAAGATTACCAATTTGTGGTCTTCATGATGGTATATGACTTCTGATCTTCTCATATTAAGCATACTTTTGATATTTGATTGTAATCATCAAGGGGTTCTTAGGACTTTTGTATTTCGGTAGACTAGTTTAAATGTTAAACTTTATTTTGATAGTTGAATTCATGTAAAAATTTTAAAATTCATATTCTGCTACGTCATCGAAACCTAATAGTGGTATCAGAGCCATTCTTGATTGATTCAATCAAATTTCATGTTATTTTTGTGATATAGATTAGATCCAGTTCAAACTATGTCAAAATCAATTTTCTTATTGATATTTAATTGATGTTCTTGATACATTTTTGTAAATGATAAATATTATCAATCCATAATTGAACCTTGGATATAAAATTCTATGATCTATAGACTTGTGTGACAAGTTTAGATTAGATCTTATGATCTAATTTTCAATGGAATTGAAATCCAGTGCATGTGATATGTGGACCCTTGGAATGCTACATATAGATGTAGATTGCAAGACTTAGGGTTTTTGCATTTGATGCATTTACCAAAGATCCAAGGGCTAACCACCATGTTATTGGGCACTCACCATTGTGGGTCATCATTTTGATTGTAGCCCGAGGCATGTGTGGGGTCAAAAAATATTTGGTCATGAAAAGGATGCATCAGATATGAATTAGGATTTTTATCGATGGATTGGTTTAACAATAATTCATTATTTTAATATAATTAGAATTAATAATTATAGATTAAAACAAATTTATGATTTTAATTTGATTAGAAATCATGTTTAATTTAGGTCGATCAAATTTCATTTACCTAATTTGATTAGGGTTTGAGTCATGATTGACCGAGTCTATGCTAACCTAATGGATTAGGGTTAACCTAAGAATTGATCAACCTAACTCAAATGGATGATAAATGATTGACTTAAAATTAAATTTGGATCAAGTATTGAATTCGAATCAAAAACCCTAGATGGATCTAATACCCATATATATAAACATCATTATTGACATATGTATGAATAATATCACCATGATAATAACATGAGTAGTTGTTATTATTTTTATAATTGTTATAAAATATATGTTGAGTGGTTATGGACTATGGTACATCCATGTGATGGATGTATATGTGAATGTTTTCATGCTAGTTGATTATATTAATACATCTGCAAGAGTTGCAATAGGGGCTGGGTGTCCCTGATGCATTATATTATTAGTTGAACCTTTTCTTTTAATATTTTTAACTGTTGATTAAGATTTTTACATATTAATATAAAATAATTGAAAAAAAATTATTTGAGAATAGATATAAATTATTTCATTCTATTTTAAATAAAAATCAAGCATTCATGGTAGACTTTATGGAGATGAAGGCTAGACTACCAGGCTTCTTGGAGAGCAAAGGCGCATTAGGATTGACCATGAGATGGTTCAATTTTTTGATGCACCTAGGGTTTAATCCATAGATCATCCTGTGGCTCGGATGATTTTTCCTAAAGTCCATAACCATTGATTCTCTTTTTATGCTCTTATATGCTGGTAAATAGATTTAATATTAGATTGCATATGATACATGATATATATATGTTTAGGATGTGCATGAGACCTAAGTCCTCATATGAATTATATTAAGTCATAATGACGAAGTGTTAAGAACACTACCCATGCCTTCCTCCATGCTAAGCCTGTATTATCTCAAGAACCATAGTAGGCTTGTTGTGCTATCCACAAAGCTTGCTGTGGGGACTGATTTGATACTGTCTTGGTGTATAATAAAACTAATAGTCATTAGCTCATACTAAGTCAATAGAGTATGTCAAAAACTGTAGTGAGTTTGTTGTGCTATCCACAAGGCTTGTTATGGTGATTGGTATGATGTTGACTTAGTGATGCTTATGACGTATTCTGATAGTGCTTCTTGTTATGCTATCACAAAGATAGTATTTGTTGGGTATAAAATACCCCCCGGTCGAAGCTTGTAAAGGACCGATCCTTCTGCGCTCTTTCAGCTCCGACCTTGTGCGTGGCGCCTCTCCGAACCTCCTCGATCATCCAGACTTCTCCGATAATGAACTTCTGCATTCGTCCATCGGGCCGCCCCGAAGGCCCTCTGGGGCTCACTGTCAGCCGACTTTCTACAGCAACCAACTATCCTCCACACTTCTTTTGACTTCGTCAGCGTCTGAGCTTCCCCGACAATGAGAGTTCTACGGTAACCAGACTCCACCCGGGGTTCTATGACGGTCGACCACCCCCCGGATCCTACTCGGACTCCCACGAGAGCCGAACTTCTACTACGAACGGTCTACTCCGAACACCTACAGTGGGCTGTCTACCCCAAACGTCTACTGTAAGCAAATTCCATTCGAGCCTCTACTATGAACAAAATTTTTTTGAACTTCTATTACAGGTAGACCTCAGTCGAGCTACTCCATAGCGAGGGGATTCCGGATGAATTTCTACAATGGGATACTACTCCGATTTTCCACGACAACTGGTCCTCGCCCGAGCTCCTACAACAAACGGCCCCCTTTTGACCTCTCGCGAGAATCGGATCCCGTCCGAACTTCTCCAGCGGATGGATTTCGGATGAGCTTCTATGACGGATGAGCTCCAGCAGCTGGATCCCTGCGATGGCCGATCGCCCCCGATGTCTGCTGAGCCTCCTCAGCGCTATCCGAAGTCCATCGCCGACCGACCTCCCACCAGGCTCCCCGTAAAATTGGGCTTCCCCAGCAGACAATCTTCGGATGAGCCTCCACATCAGATGAATCCCAGACGGACTTCCTAGCGATCGGACTTCCTCGGACCCCACCAACAAAAAATCTCCATCCGAGCTCCTGCGGCAGGTGACTCCCACCTGAAATGTCAGCGACCTCGAAACATCCAGCCTCTCCCAGAACGATGATGTGAAGAGCCATTCTGCTCCATCAGGTGTCCCAGCCGAGCTTCAACCGATGGATCTGAACTCTCTGACAAGCCACGACAAGAGCCGTCACCCCACTCCACTCTCTGCAATGGATTCCACGCAGCTCCACCACTCTTGACAAGCCACGACAAAAGCGTCACCCTGCTCTACTCTCTGCAATGGATTTCACGCAGCTCCACCACTCTCTGGCAAGTCACGACAACAGACACCACTCCACTCTCCGCAGCAAGCTCCACTGGCCCTGGGCGACCTCTGACGCCACTACTCTCCGTAACAAACTCTGCATATCTCTGAATGGCCCACTTCCAGATGGTTACAGACGTCGCTGTCAGTCAGTTATGCTCTCCATCTATAAATAAGGACCCCCAGATACTTCTTTTCTAAGCTCTAAACTCTATCTCGAAACTCTGTCAAAATTTTCGCTCAAGCACTCCATTTCTGTTGAAGCAGAGTACTGACTTGAGCATCGGAGGGTCTTGCCGGAGCACCCCCAACTCCGTTTAGACTTTCTTTGCAGGTCCGGTAGCGGCCGCGTCATCCCAGCTCCAGCTTCTCCGATTCGATGAGATTCTGTACCAATAGAATTGGTGCTAGAGGAAGGGGCCCTGTGTCTTCGCGGTACCCTTTTCTTAAAGGAGTGCTCAACGGGATTGATTTTGGTCATCTTCTCCGATATCTCTTCTCCTCCCTCTACTAGATCTTCACCCGATACCTCCCCGCAAGGCAACCACCAGGCGATCCACGGCCTCCCGGCCAGATCTCAAGCTCCGGCCTCACCCCCAATTTTCCAGGCCCCTCCCCCTCCTCCGTAATAGTGGTCGACAGATCCATCCGACGCTGGCCTAAAGGTAGGGATAATCGGCCGAGGACCCTACCACGACCGGCGCCACAGAGGAGGGAAGAACAATCTGAAAATCGACCTCCATTTGGGATCGTCTGCACCATCTCTGGAGAGCCCCGGAAGGGAGCGGCCAGTGGATCGACTGGACCGCCCAAGCGGCAAAGGACTGAAAGACCCATAACCTTTACTGAAGAAGATGCCCGAGAGATCCAGTTCCCCCATAACGATGCGGTTGTAGTTTCTTTAAATATTACTGATTATGATGTACGCCGCATTCTTGTTGATAGTGGAAGCTCGGCTGATATTTTTTTTATGATGCCTTCTCAAAAATGTCTATCCTGACGGTCGTTTGGAGCCGATTAGCTCCCTATAGTAGGGTTTACCGGCGATGCTATCCCGATGGAGGGAGTAATAACTTTGACTATAGTTGCAGGTCGATATCCAAGACAATCCAGGGCTCTGGTGGATTTCCTGGTGGTGAAGGCCCGTCAGCCTACAACGCAATCCTCGCCGACCTGGCCTCAATGCCCTCCGGCTGTGGTATCAACCTACCATCTGAAATTAAAATTCCTACTAACCAGGGGGTCGGGGAAGTCAAGGGAGATCAAGCCCTGGCAAGGCACTGCTATAATATAGCCCTGCAAAGAAGTGGTCAGCCTGACCCCTGTCGGTTGATGGATTGGACACCCACGATGACCTGACAGAAGAATGGGGCGGGCCAATGGAAGATCTTATCTCAATTCCTTTGAATGATGGGAACGAGGAACACATGGTGAAGATCGGCTCCAACTTGGGGAATGAGGTGCGGACGCAGCTTATCAATTTTCTGCAAAAGAATGTGGATGTTTTTGCTTGGATTCCGATGGACATGCCAGGGATCGATGCTGAAGTTATGCAGCACGTCTGGCCGTCGATCCCAAACACCGACCGACAAAGGAAAAAGTTTGAAGTCATGCATCGGAGAGACAGGTGGCAATAGCCGAGGAGGTTGATAAACCCTAAAGGCCGGGTTCATCAGAAAGTCAACTATCCGAGCTGGGTTTCCAATGTGGTCTTGGTTAAGAAGGCGAACGGCAAATGGAGGATGTGTATAGACTTCAAAAAACTGAATAAAACCTTCCGAAGGACAGTTACCTCTGCCCAGAATCGACCAACTAGTAGATGCAACCTCGGGCCACGAGCTTCTCACCTTCATGGATGCGTTCTCCGGCTACAATCAGATCAAGATGGTGCCAGAGGATGAAGAAAAAATCCTTTTATAACTAACCGTGGCTTTATTGTTACAGGGTCATGCCTTTTGGCCTTAAAAATGCAGGAGTGACATATCACAGCTAGTGAATAAGATCTTCAAAGAGCAGATCGACCACAATATAGAGGTCTACGTGGATGACATGCTCGTAAAGAGTAGATCCTCGATGAACCACATGCCGACCTTGAGGAGACCTTCAGCGCCCTTCGAAAATACAAGACGAAGCTGAACCCAGCCAAATGCGCTTTTGGAGTAACCTCAGAAAATTCCTGGGCTTTATGGTATCGGGTGCGGGATCGAGGCAAACCCGAAAAAGATTCACGCCATCTAGGAGATGACCGCCCCGAAGTCGATAAAGGAGGTTCAGCACCTCACCGGAAAGTAGCGGCTCTAAATCACTTCATCTCGAGATCGGTCGAGTGATGCTTACCTTTCTTTCGGACCCTCAAGCAGCCCAAGAACTTTGTTGGACCGTTGGATGTCAGCAGGTATTCGAAGAGCTGAAGAACTACCTCGGCTCATCACCATTATTGGCAAAGCCTGAGCCTGGAGAGGAATTGTTCCTATACCTGGCGGTTTCCCCTATGGCCCTCGCTGCAGTTCTGATTAAGGAAGAAGCAAAAATTCAACGGCCGATCTACTACATAAGCCGAGTATTAAGAGATGCGAAACCAGGTATACTAAGTTAGAGAAACTAACTTACGCCTTGTTGATTGCAGCTCGAAGGCTCCGACCTTACTTTCAAGGATACACCATAACGCTGCTCACCGACCAGCCGATCAAGGTGGTTCTGCATCGAGCGGATGCCTCTGAAAGAATCACGAAATGGGCAGTCGAGCTCACGAAGTTCGACATCAACTATCG
Organism: Elaeis guineensis; assembly: GCF_000442705.2. NCBI lineage: Eukaryota > Viridiplantae > Streptophyta > Magnoliopsida > Arecales > Arecaceae > Elaeis > Elaeis guineensis. Next base: position 68,696,730 of record NC_025996.2, read on the forward strand.
ACCTCGACCAGCGATCAAAGCCTAGATATTAGCAGACTTCATAGTGAAATGCACTATCCCAGAGGAGGCCAAACTTGGACAAGATGAAGCCGATAATCCAGGGCTCCGACCGAACTCCCCTGAGGAAAGAGCCGATCTCCCTGATGGTTCTTGGGCCCTCTATGTGGATGGTTCCTCCAACATGTCAGGTCAGGCGCGGGCCTGATCTTGATCAATCCAGATAGAATTGTCGCGAGTATGCACTGCGCTTCGAGTTCCCTACAACAAATAACGGAGCAAAATATGAAGCTCTGATTGCAGGACTAAAGGTCGTCAAAGAATTAGAAGTAGATCGGCTTCAAGCCTACAGTGATTCTCAATTAGTAGTAGGACAGGTCAGTGGAAATTAAGAGGCTCAGGAGGACAGTATGGCTAGATATCTCAGAGGGTAAGGGAGATCATCCCTACCTTCGCAGCTTCGACATCAGGCAGATCTGAGATCGAAAAATACCAGGGCCGACCTTCTCTCCAAGTTGGCTACGCTGGCTCCAGCCAAACTGCCTAAGGAAGTCTTCTTCGAGGTTCTGAAGCACCCAAGCATGGAAGAACTGCGGTCTATGATGGAGATCAGCTAAGAACCCAATTGGATCGACCCACTAGTTGCGTACCTCAAGGACGGGGTTCTTCCTCCTGATGCAAAAGAGGCTCGGAAGCTTAAGAATCAGGCCTCCGATATATCCTCTACGAAGGCAAGCTATACAAGAGGTCGTACTCCTTGCCCCTCTTGAAATATCTCCGGCCTTCCGAAGCCGACTTCGCCTTGAGGGAGGTACATGAGGGAGTCTGTGAAAATCACCTGGGGCCAGGTCTTTATCCCATAAGCTACTCCGCAAGGTTATTACTGGCCTACCATGTACCATGACTCCATCGAATATGTCCGAAGATGTGATCGGTATCAAGATATGTCAATGTACAAAGGCAACCTGCCTCCAAACTTACACCATTGAGTGCCCCATGGTCGTTCGCGCAATGGGGATGGATATCCTCGACCTTTTCCATGGCATCGGGCAGCGGAAGTTTCTCCTGTGGCAATAGACTATTTCACCAAGTGAGTCGAAGTTGAACCTTTGGCAAAAATCACGGAAGCTAAAGTGCAGGACTTCATCTGGAAGTCGATTATCTGTAGGTTTGGCTTACCCAGAATCCTCATTACTGATAATGGATGACAATTTGCTGGAGCAAAGTTTGTCAAATTTTGTGAGGACCTAAACATCTCCCACAACTTCACTTCGGTGGCCCATCCTCAAGCAAATGGCGAGGCCGAGATGACTAACCGGACTCTGTTGCAAGGCATCAAAGTGAGACTTGAAAAGGCAAAAGGAACTTGGGCTGACGAGCTCTATCATGTGTTATGGGCATACCAGACTACTCAGAGATTGCCCACGGGGGAGACCCCTTTGCCTTAGCTTTCAGGATAGAAGCCATGATCCCAATAGAACTCAAGCTTCCGTCAGCATGAGTCGTGGCATTCGACGAACAGCGTAACCCACAGGATCTCAAGGCCAACCTTGACTTGTTAGAAGAAAAGCGAGAGGTGGCTCAAGTTCGGATGGCGGCTTACAAACAGAAAGTAGTCCGCTACTACAACTCCCAGGTCAAAAGCAAGGTCTTCTGGGCAGGGGACCTGGTGCTACGGCGAGCTGCTGCCTCACAACCTCAGAATCAAGGAAACTTGTCCTGAACTGGGAAGGCCCGTATGAAGTCAAGAGGTAGTCCAGCCCAGAACATACTATTTAAAAGAGCTCGGAGGAGCAGAGCTTCCACGACCATGGAACTCGAAAAATCTACAATGTATTACCAATAGCTATGCCTTAAATAAAAGTTTCATACTTGCATATTTTTTTTTGGCATGAGTTTATAACGACAGGAAATAACTCTCTCACGCAATTGAAATTAAGCATGTTAGGAACAGGAGGAGAACCTCGTCTTAACATGAGCAAAGTCGAAGGCTCGATTTTCTAAAGATCGGATGGGGAGAGAGGCCCTTACAACGGCCCTTATGTGCCCCCACAGCCTTGTTAGAAACAGGAGGAGAACCTCATCCTAACACGAGCAAAGTCAAAGGTCCGATTTTCTAAAGACCAGATGGGGGAGAGGCCCTTACAACGGCCCTTATGTGCCCCCACAGCCTTGTTAGGAATAGGAGGAAACCTTGTCCTAACACGAGCAAAGTCGAAGGCCCAATTTCCTAAAGACCGGATGGGGGGAGAGGCCCTTACAATGGCCCTTATGTGCCCCCACAGCCTTGTTAGGAATAGGAGGAGAACCTCATCCTAACATGAGCAAAGTCGAAGACCCGATTTTCTAAAGATGGATGGGGGAGAGGCCCTTACAACGGCCCTTATGTGCCCCCACAGCTTGTTAGGAACAGGAGGAGAACCTCGTCCTAACACGAGCAAAGTGAAGGTCCGATTTTCTAAAGACTGGATGGGGGAGAGGCCTTACAACGGCCCTTATGTGCCCCCACAGCCTTGTTAGGAACAGGAGGAGAACCTCATCCTAACATGAGCTGAATTCGACTGTCGGGAGCAAGGGGAAGGCCTCGTCCCGATGCAAGTAAAGACTCGGTTGATCGACGAGGAGGAAAGCTTCCTCAATGACTCCTCTACACTCTCACGACCCCGTCAAGAGCAAAGGGAAGACCCTCACTCGAATATGAAAGAAAAAGGGGAGGATGAAAAAGAAAAGCCGACGAACTACTTCTGCGACAAGTAAAAACAAACTACATCAAAGACATAAGGAACTTCATCTCAGTCGCAAAGAGAGAACCTGACATAGGCTAAGGATAAATCGACCTCCTCAAAGCAACGAGAAGTTCGGACCCCCAAGCTCGAGCACCGGGAGAAAGTGCCAAACTCAAACAACCTCGAAAGAACCTACGGTCATAAGCCGAAGGGCAAATCGACACTGCAACGACCGGAGAACTCCAAACAGCATCGACATCGAACACGATGAAAGACAAAAGGAGTCCGATAAATAATCGATTAACATCAGAATGGATAAGGTAATAAACAATTTTATTTTCATTTCATTGGTGAAGTATACATTGCAAAGCCTTGAAGGCCAAAAAAAAAAGAAGAAGAGAAGGGGATGAGGTAACGGAAAATTCTCTTTTCATTTATTGGCGAAGTGCACGTTACAAAGTCTTAAAAAAAAAAAAAACAAACAAAACGAACAGCTCTAAAGGAGCTCGGCTTCATCAGACTTCGAACTCTCAGTTCGGCCATCGTCGAGAATTACTTCAGGTACCTGGCTTCTTCTTCCAGTCCCCTTTTCGGATCAGCAATTACTCCAGCATTATCTTGAAGTACATGTAGATGCCATCTCTTCCGCCCATGACTTCCGCTGCTTTCGGATCAGCAATTACTCCAGCATTATCTTCGAAGTACATGTAGACACCATCTCTTCCGCGCCATGGCTTTCGCTGCTTTCGGATCAGCAATTACTCCAGCATTATCTTCGAAGTACATGTAGACGCCATCTTTTCCGTGCCATGGCTTCCGCTGCCTCACGATGACGGCGGACATGACCTTCTTTCTGAGGTCAGGTTCCCCCTCACAATGACGGGGGCATGACCTTCTTCCTGAGGTCAGGTTTCCCCTTGCGATGACACGCACCAGGAAGCCCTCGCGGTCGAGGATGTGCTATAAGCGCGGGCTCTGGGCTATCAAGGCGAAATGCGGTCAGATCTGTCTCTTCTACCCTCACCTTCTTCGCCAACCCGGAAGTTGCAGTGTTTCCCGTTCATGGGCTTTCAGACTCTGGGCTAACATCTGAGCCGCGTCCGCGCCATTTACGTGACGAAGGAAGACCAGCACGGTCTATGAACGAGGCACGGAAGCAAGAAAAGTTTTGGGGCTAACCCAAGCTGGTCTAAGGGAGGCGGGGGTATAGAGATGAGGATGACTCAACAGACGCCTGAGACCAGGAAGGAAGATCGAAGAAACTCATGTACAAAGTGAGATCCCCAAAGGGGGAGGCAGGTTTAAATAGGCGACGAGGGTCGGTGCAATAATGGCTGCAGGACTCCTCAGGCCAGTCCGTAACCGCCGGTGGCCCACTCACCGTGGCAAACGGCTGAAGGTGGCCGACAATTAGTAACACCATTATGGCACCGTACCTGGGGCCACACCCTGGCGGGAATTCCAAAAAGAAGAAATCTTTTCCGAAAAGGCTCTAGTACCAGCGTGCCGAACGTCAAATATCTAGCAACCACCAAGCACAAAAATCGAGGGGAAGCTTGGTCGTGAAATTTCTCTGTACTTTCTTCATTCGTAGCCCGAACTTGAAAGTAGGGGATTGGTGTTGGTATAAAATACCCCCCCGATCGAAGCTTGTAAAGGATCAATCTTCCTGCGCTCTTCTGGCTCCCGACCTTGTGCGTGGCCTCTCCGAACCTCCTCGATCGTCCAACTTCTCCGATAATGAACTTCTGCATTCGTCCATCGGGCCACCCCGAAGGCCCTCTGGGGCTCACTGTCAGCCGACCTTCTACAGCAACCAACTACCCTCCAACTTCTTTTGAACTTCGTCAGTGTCCGAGCTTCCCGACAACGAGAGTTCTATGGTAACCAGACTCCACCCGGGTTTCTACGGTGGTCGACCACCCCCCGGATCCTAATCGGGCTCCGCGAGAGCCGAACTTCTACTATGAACGGTCTACTCCGAACACCTACAGCGGACTGTCTACCCCAAAGTCTACTGTAAGCAAATTCCATTCGAGCCTCTACTATGAACAAAATTTTTTCGAACTTCTGTTACAGGTAGACCTCAACCGAGCTACTTCGTAGCGAGGAGATTCCGGACGAACTTCTACAATGGGACACTACTCTGATGTTCCACGACAACTGATCCTCGCCGAGCTCCTACAACAAACGCCCCCTTTTGACCTCTCGCGAGAACGGATCCCGTCCAACTTCTCCAGCGGATGGATTCCGGTCGAGCTTCTATGACGGACGAGCTCCAGCAGCTGGATCCCTGCGATGGCGATCACCCCCGATGTCTGCCGAGCCTCCCTAGCGCTATCTGAAGTCCATCACCGACCGACCTCCTACCAGGCTCCCCGTAAAATCGGGCTTCCCCAGCGGACGATCTTCGGATGAGCCTCCACATCAGATGAATCCCAGACGGACTTCCTAGCGATCGGACTTCTCGGACTCCGCCAACAGAAAATCTTATCCGAGCTCCTCGACAGGTGACTCCTGCCTAAAACGTCAGCGACCTCGGAACATCTGAGCCTCTCCCAAATGATGATGTGAAGAGCCATTCTGCTCCATCAGGCATCCAGCCAGCTTCAACGATGGATCCGAACTCTCTGACAAGCTATGACAAGAGCCGTCACCTCGCTCCACTCTCTGCAACGGATTCCATGCAGCTCCACCATCTCTGACAAGCCACGACAAGAGCCATCACCCTGCTCCACTCTCTGCAATGGATTCCACAGCTCCACCACTCTCTGGCAAGTCACGACAACGGACACCACTCCACTCTCCGCAACAAGCTCCACGTGGCCCTGGTGACCTCTGATGCCACTACTCTCCGTAACAAACTCCGCACATCTCTGAATGGCCACTTTCAGATAGTTACAGACGTCGCTGTCAGTCAGTTATGCTCTCCATCTATAAATAAGGACCCCCAATATTTCTTTTCTAAGCTTAAACTTATCTCGAAACTCTGTCAAAATTTTGCTCGAGCACTCCATTTCTGTTGAAGCAGAGTACTGACTTGAGTGTCGGAGGTCTTGTCGGAGCACCCCCAACTCTGGTTTAGACTTTCTTTGCAGGTCCCGGTAGCGGCTGCGGTCATCCCAGCTCAGCTTCTCCGACTTCGACGGATTCTGTACCAACAGTATTATTCAGGATGACCATATAAGATTGAAGAATATGATTTAACTAAAATACTATAGTTTGTTGTGCTATTCACAAGGCTATAAGTATTTTAGAGGCAAAAGTTATGTTGAAAGTTGCATGAGATGCAATTGGTAAAGAGTTATCTACCCTTAACTCATAGGAGCTTGTTGTGCTATCCACAAGACTTTTTATGAGCAATTGAGATCTCAACCCCACTAAGAAACTTCATGATAAGGTTCTTGATTTCATACTTGAGGACTATGAAATTTGTTAAAATAGTGGAAGACACAATTAGATAAAAATTCTTATCTAAATTATGCATATCATCATGAGTAGTCCTTTTATATTCTAATATAAAATTTGCATCTTTACTATCACTACATAGAATATTTTTAAATTGATCGAACATCATGGAATAGTTGAGAAAAAGAAGGTGAAAAATATCTTCACTAAGATATCTAATTTAGTATTACAGCAATAATGAATATTAGAATTAAATTACAAGAGTTGTCTTGTAAGTGTAAAGTAGGAGCAGGATACAAAAATTACATCTACTAATAATTTGTATGAGATATAAATTAATTATCATTGAGTGTTTCAGCTTTAAAATATTAGGTATGTGATACTTTATATAGGTTCTACTTATGCAAAGTGTTGCTGGAACTATAAAGCTGAAGTAAGGTGACTACTTGCTTTTTAGCACTGATGGATAGTCCATTCATGCTGAGGCTGTAGAAACCTATATAACTTTCTAACAAGATTTAGAAACTAGTAGATCGTTGTTATGTGCCTGAATTTATCAAAAATATTATTTCAAATCTTTTACTAATATAGCATAGTTTTGAAATTAATGTAAAGAGTAAAAGTTATCTCATTCTGATAAATTTTAGGACTATGGTCTTATATTTCTGTCACTCAATGATGTTGTTCTCCATATTGATGAGAATAAGAAATAAATATGTGATGGTCACATATCTCAGGGCAAATAAGGTATTAGGTTCTGAAATATGAATGTTCAAAGACCAATAATATCTCGACCCAGAGATTGACACTTCATATGTGATATGATATTTTTCTAAAATACTTCACAAATCTTATTGTTTATTCTGAAAAATATTTCAGAAGTTGCTGTATATATTTTGAATTAGATATCATAAAAATCTGTTATTAGCACTCCATATGAGATATAGAGAAAGGACAAAAGGTAGGTTGTCCAACTTATGTGAAAAGTGTTGATGTACATAAGTTTTGTGCTAAAACAGGTTCATATATTAGTTTATAGGTTATCTTAAGAGTAGTATATGATACTACTATCACACTACTTGACAAAAGTATTTTAACAGTAGGTATGCCACCTTTTAGGAAAAAAAATTTTCTAAGAAGGGGACGTAGGAGGATAATTGAACTTTAAAGTTCAAGACTTATGAACTATCCTATCATAACCTATGAAATGTCCACAAAATTGATCCTCAATCTGATGTGCACATTGGTGAGGCACAACCATGAAACACACCTCTTCACTGAAGGTCATCTGAGTGCATAATGTACCACTCTAATATGGTTTGTCATTGAGAATGAGATACACCATACATCATTGTGAATGAGATCTTTTTTGACCTATTCGGAGATCGTCATGAGTAGAAACTCTGACAGTTAGCTTGAAACCATAATATCTGAAATGAACTTCCTGTACATCAATCAAGTATGGACTATGGTTGAAGTATCAATGGGGATAACCCAACAGCTTGCTAACAGAGATGTCAATCTGGATTTTTGTTATTACCACATTCCATCTAGAGAGTTTGTCTCTAGTGGGAGGGTAAATGCGTTTATGGATTCAAGCAGGCATTAGGAGTAGGTATTTCTATTTTTGATGAGATAGTCAAAATATTTGACTTTATCAAATATAGATAAACCATATGTGTGTGGAAGAAGGTTAGTGAGAGTCCACTAACTTCTTGATTTTGTATGTGGGTGACATACAGCATATTGAAAAGGTAGTTCTGATATTGCACTTGATAAAAATATGCTTATCACAAATATTTTCATGGAAAAGACTTGGGTTAAGCATCTAATATTTCTTGGCATCTATAGGGATAGATGTAAGTGGATATTAGGCTTGTTCTAGTCTAGGAACATGAATTTTATATTGAAGAGGTTCAATATGAATGGGTGTAAAAGAGTTTTCTTACATACATTTAATGTACCAAGCCTGATGTGAATTATGTCTTATGTATAATCATTGATTTTAGGCAGATCCATGATAAGATCTTTTAAAAACTGTGAAAAGTATTCTCAAAGTACTTGAGAAGTACTAGAAGAGCAGTGAATTGAAAAAGTTTCAAATAGCATATTATATTTATTTCAATTAAATGTTATTAGTAAAGTTTGCTTAGGAAAGTCGCCAGATAAAAGGGTTCATCACTGAGTTGGATGTGGTCTCACTAGGAACCCACGCACATCCTAGGTACTTTACCTCATTCATAATATGATTATAAAATGAATTGGTATTAAGAACATTATAATAGACCAGTTCACTAAGCCTTGCACAGCAGCAGTGTAATCACCATCCTGATTGTATAGGCATCAGGTACAGGGGTGATTGGTTTTAGGGCAAATGAGAGATTGAAAAAATAGTGTCCTACAAGCCAACGCATAGAGATGTGAAAGAATTTTTTTTATTTTCTTTCCACTCATTTGTATGACATTAGTTATTTTTATTTATTAGATATTATGTTTTATCATTTGCTGCATCATATTTTTTATGATTATGATAAACTCCATAGATTAGAGCCATGATGAGATCATGCCAGTGAGATATAAAATCTTGATAGCTTCAATCTAAAATATTTCTAGTCATTAGATCATCGAGTCGGAGATCGATGATACCGATAAGACTAGTACATCCTATGTATGCTCAATGGAGAGGATGGTTGATCTCACAACCACTTGTGTAGTGACACTAATACAAGGATGTAGGTGCTCATTAGAGAATGAGTTCACTGAACTGATCTGCTAAAAGAATATCTGATGGAGCCTTACAGCATATCAATAGATGGTTCTTCAGTGGGAGTGGTGCATGTTATCTTTTGACTGAGATCATCATGGTACCTTGTGTACATGGACTCTTACTTTGATTTATTTCCTAGCATACCATTTGAAATGTGTGTGAATATTTTGGATATGGTAAAGTGTACATGGAGGTTGTAAGTGGTCAATAAGGAATCGATCACTCCTTGTAGGAGGAGAGAACATCCTATGTGATCTCATAGGATGATGACTCTAAGAGTCTTTGGCAGAACAGAGATGAACAGTAGAAATAATTTTTACTGATTCATCAATCGAGTCATCATCATCAGATCAAGATACATATGGATAGGTATTTGGTTTGACATATTTTTATACCCATGGTCTTTCTGAGATGTTGTGTGATCGATGGATTGAATTGCACGGTAACTCACCACGAAAGGATAATTTTGGTATT
>NC_025996.2:68712800-68717800 GCF_000442705.2 Elaeis guineensis
GAACCTGAACCGGATTTGATTAGATCAGATCCGGAGCCCATTGATTATGCACCCTTAAGGCGGTCTGGTAGAGTACCACATCAACCGGACAGATACTATGGTTTCTTGGTCCGGGATGGTGATCCTGTCGAACTTGATGAAAATGATGAGGATCCGATCACCTACATGGATGCAATGCAGAGAACTGACTCTGAGAAATGGCTAGAGGCCATGAAATCCGAAATGGAGTCCATGAAGGTCAACGATGTGTGGACATTGGTTGACCCACCCGAAGGAGTAAAACCCATAGGGTGTAAGTGGGTCTTCAAAAGGAAGAGGGACGCAGACGGAAAGGTGGAGACCTATAAAGCCCGTCTGGTTGCCAAGGGATATCGTCAACGTTATGGTATAGACTATGACGAGACGTTTTCTCCTGTGGCAATGCTCAAATCCATTCGGATTATGCTTGCGATAGCTGCCCATCTGGACTATAAAATCTGGCAGATGGATGTGAAGACAGCTTTCCTAAACGGAGAGCTGGACGAAGAGGTGTATATGATACAACCTGAAGGGTTCACATCCACAGATGAGTCTAAGGTGTGCAAGCTACAGAGGTCCATTTATGGACTTAAGCAGGCATCTCAGAGTTGGAACATATGTTTTGATAGGACGATCAAAACGTATGGCTTCGTTAAGAACGGAGAAGAGCCCTGCATTTATAAGTGGGCTAATGATCCAGTAGTAGTATTTCTTGTATTGTATGTGGATGACATTCTCTTAATCGGGAATGATGTCCCTGCATTACAGGGAATAAAGATTTGGCTATCGTCACAGTTCTCCATGAAGGATCTGGGAGAAGCTTCCTACATCCTAGGGATGAGGATCTATAGGGATAGATCCAAAAAGTTGCTTGGCTTATCTCAGTCCACGTATATTGATACTATGCTGAAAAGGTTCAGCATGGAAAATTCCAAGAAAGGCTATCTACCGATAGGCCATGGAATTTCTCTCTCGAAGAGGGATTGTCCGACAACACCTCAAGAGAGAGAGCGTATGGGTAGGATTCCATATGCTTCGGCAGTGGGATCTATCATGTACGCCATGACATGTACACGACCAGATGTGACATACTCACTAAGGGTAGTGAGTAGATACCAATCTGATCCAGGAGAGAATCACTGAAAGGTTGTTAAAACCATCCTGAAGTATTTAAGAAATACTAAAGACCAGTGGCTTATATATGGTGAATCGGACTTGAGACTTATAGGGTTTACAGACTCTAGTTTCCAGTCTGATCGAGATGATAGCAAGAGTGTGTCAGGATTTATTTTTATCCTTAATGGTGGGGCTGTCTGCTGGAAGAGTTCCAAGCAGCACACTGTGGCTGATTCAGTATGCGAGGCAGAGTATATTGCTGCATCAGATGCTGCCAAAGAAGCGGTGTGGCTGAGAAAATTCATCACCGAGCTCAGAGTAGCACCCTCCCTTGTTGGTCCAGTTCTGCTCTACTACGACAGCTCTAGAGCCATTGCTCAGGCGAAGGAACCAAAGATACACCAGCGGACGAAGCATATTCTGCGCCGCTACCATCTCATCCGGGAGATCGTGGATCGAGGTGACGTCGACTTTCAGAAGATCGACGGGAAGGAGAACCTGGCCGACCCATTCACTAAAGCCATTGCGGTGAAGGAGTTCAACGACTACAAGTCAAAGATGGGTATTAGATACTGCACCGATAGGCTTTAGGCTCAGTGGGAGATTGTTGGGAATAGTGTCCCAAAGCCAATCGTCAGCCTGTTGACGGTTGTGCTCCTTTTATATTAGTACATGAATTATAAATAAATAAAAATTATTTTGATATTTTTTCATCATAAATGTTTCATCTTCTAATGAACTCCTGTGTTGTGGTGAAGTCCTTAGGACTATTTAGACTCGACAAAAGAGGATTTGTCGCTTAGTCCTTAAACATGTTCACGACCAAATGGTACGTTGTTACCAAGGACGACAACGTTTATCGAGCATAGGTCGTTGTGTGCCATATGAGTTGGTTGTCCTCATAACCAAGAGTGTGGAGACACTGGTATGGCATACAGGTGAGATGTAATGGTACATCTGCACTGAACGTGACCAACTCCGGAGCTATTTCTGCTGTCAAGATTTGCTCTGATGGGATATGGGTATAAATGTTCCTCCGACCTGAGACCGCCACAGTGACTTGCAAGCAACTCACTGCACTTAGGCACTGGACTACCTGAATTTCTAATTCAGTGACGGAAGGTTGCTGGGTGTAGTCAAGTACTTGACTTGTCAGTGCGTGTGTCAAGATGGGATTGACCACTCCAATTTAGGAGCTGTGTACAGTCGTATTTCAATTTAGCAAAACCTTGGCCAGGGTAGTCCTAGTGAGGAGTCACAGGACTAATTGAGTTGAGCACGATTCGGATGATATCATCAGGGTTGATAGTTTAACCCTGAGTCGTCCTAAACACAGGGGTCAAAAGGGATGAATTATACGGTAACCATATTCACGTAGGTTCTGAATGTTGCGATTGCGATTATTCGACCTATCCAATCGTCGGGTACCATTGCTAGATGGTCACTTCGATTAGTACAGGAATTGGTTCCTGTGCTACCGGTTTAGGTTCGAACCTGAGGGGTCACACACATTAGAGGTTCCTTTCTGATCTGATGGCTGATTATGAGTCTTATCTATCTGGGACTCTATGATTGAGAATTAGGATTCTCTAATCATGAGTTCCACACATTTTGGGTACCGGGGTCAAAATTTTGAATTTCAAATTTTGAATTTGAAATTTGAACTCTTTGATCAGGGTTTCATATCGATGGTCTCTGATGCCTGATTGCCCATTGGATTTGAACTCAATATTTATGAGAGGTTTAATTAGTGATTTAATCACTAATTAACTCAATTTAATTGAGTAATTATTTTTGGATCAAGTCCAATTGAATTGGATTCAGTTTGGATGACCCGATTAGGTTAAATGTTGACCTAATCGCTAAGGTGGTTTAGTCCCTGATTTGATCAGGGGTTAGGTTTAGTTAATTCTTGATTTGATTAGGATTTTATTGAACCTAATTAAGCCTAATTATATTGGATTTAATCTGGTCTAATTGTGCTTAACCTATTTTAAACTAGGTTGGCTCAATTTGAATCAAACCACCTTGTTTTAAATTTCCTGCGACACCCAACTTCCTTGCATCCATTTGAATTCACGAGAAGAAACTTCTCGTGAAATTTTTCTCATGCAAAACCCTTCCCCACACCCTCATTTGTGCACCATATGGATGGATAAAATAATTAGTTAGCCATTCAAATTCAAAGCATGTTTGAATTTGAATGGATAACTTATCACTTAAACTTTCATCCTTATCCATTTTGTGCGCCACATTACTTACACGAGAAAAGGTTTCTCATGAAATATTTTCCACACACAAAGAGCCACGCCCCTTCTCTTCTCACGCCCAAAAGGATAGGGATAAGTTGGTTTTCGTTTGAATTCAAATTTGATTTGAATTCAAATGTGTAACCTCTTGTCTTTATCCTCTCACGCGGATAAGACACGTTCGATGTTGTTTTAAAAAGAGGAGAAATATGGGACGTGCATAAAAATTTTAAGAGAGAAACTTTGGGGTGTGAGGAAGGCTTCTGCATAAGGTGAAGGTCCAAAACCTTTCGAGAGAAAAAGAAAGAAAAGAGAGAAAATTGGGCGCAGGGTTTTTGATGTGTACCCTAGGGTTTCTACCTAGGGTTCGGGAAGTGAGATTGGTGTGCCACGAGTGTCGTGAGTCCACCAAATTTTAGGGAGAGATCCATCAGCCTCTCAAGCAATTGTGCAGATGATCCAGAGTGTTTGAAAAGTCAGCACACATCGATCGAAGGAGTTCGATCAACATCTGCCATCAAAAGGGTGAAATCACGAACTAGCATTCGTGAGGAGCTGATCAGACGGGAGCTTCGTGTGAAAGATCCGCAGAGGCCAGACATTTGTGTGGCTGCGACGTGATGATCAGAGCCCCCCGATGGTGATCAGATTGCGGTGATCGACTACCCGCAAAAAGGTGATGTGTTTTTAACACAGTACTGTAAAACGTTTACTGATTCAAATTTGAATTTCAAATTTAAATGTATGCTGTTGTATCATATTTAGATCCTAGTGTAGGGTTAATTAGTATTAATTAATGAGATTAATTAATAATTCTGTTATAAAATAGTAATTTTGAAAAAGTTTTAAAATTATCATTTTGCCCCTGTACTAAATTTTCGCTTCAGTTATACCTTCCCGATGCAACCAAACCACTGTAACCAGTCGAGAACGATCAACGATAAGAAGACGCTCGCATCTCTATAATGATGAAAGACTTCTAGACTTAATATTTAGTGAAGAGATTTAGGTTTAGATCTCTTCTAAATCAGCAGATCTGACATCCGACTGATCAAATTCAGATCAGCACATCCACATATCTGACCAGCCTAGTCTGCATGGGTGAACTCGAGTCAACAAGCAACCTAGTGTGAAACTAAATCTCTCAAAATGCTCAGGTAAGTTAAGATGAGTGGGGGTCCTCCTAATGCTTTCCTTAGACATCAATCAAAGTTGGCCAGATCAGACAATGAAACTAATTAAATAACCACTATCTAAATACTTATTTTAGACACCAAATTGATTGATTAGAATCAATCAGGTTAACCTATTGAAACAGGCCCAAACCATTGCACTAAATTTGATCTTGAGTCAATCAATTCACATCAAAATATGAATCGATGTGACTCACTACAACTAAACTTGACTTTGAGTCCCTTTGACCTAATCCCTTAATGTGTGACCCCATAGATTTCATTCTATCTGATAGTGAGATATATTATGATATCCATAACAATATCATCGAAACTTCTTTCGATGGATTGAAATAATTCCAGCTTTACACTTCGAGAGTCATCGATCAGCAAGACAACACCCGATAAATCCTACAATCTACCAATGACATCTAGAAATATGTAG
>NC_025996.2:68722800-68727701 GCF_000442705.2 Elaeis guineensis
CTTGAGTTCACCAATCACAAAAAATTTTAAAAAGACCCAATTCACCCCCTCTCTTGGGCTCATATCTGGGCAACAAGTGGTATTAAAGCTCGGTGCTCTATCCCTTGCTTGATTTAACCATCAAAAGCTAAAGATCTATGACAGCCCAATTTAGCATATCTCTAGCCAAGGGGCAATCCACAAACTGACCTCCACTTTTTAATGGGTCCAACTACACCTATTGAAAAGCTCAAATGAGAATTTTTATCCAAATACTTGACTATGATATATGGAGTATCATAGTAAATGGACCCCACATACCCACTAAAGTGATTGATGGTGTGTCTCTCCCTAAGTCGGAAGGTGAATGGGATGAATTTGATAAGAAAATGGCTCAGCTCAATGCTAAAGCCATGAATGTCCTACATTGTGTCTTAGATGCAAATAAATTCAACCATATTTCTACTTACAATTTAGCTAAAGAAATTTGAGATAGGTTAGAAGTTACACATGAAGGCATAAACCAAGTAAAAGAGTCTAAAATTAATATATTTGTGCACAATTATGAATTATTTAAAATAGAACCTAAAAAGTCAATAACACAAATGTTTACTCATTTCACTGACATTATAAACGATCTAAAAAATTTTGGTAAGTATTATTCTAACGATGATCTTGTGAGAAAAGTACTTAGGTCTCTACCAAGATCGTGGGAGGCAAAGGTCATTGCGATCCAAGAAGCCAAGGACTTAAACACTCTACCTTTGGAGAAGCTACTTGAATCCCTCATAACCCACGAGCTAACCATGAAGTAATATTCTGAAGAAGAGATCAGAAGAAAGAAGACAATTACTCTCAAAATAATAGTATAAGAAGAAGAAGATTCAGAAAGATCGAAAAATAGTGAAGAAGATGAGGACCTAGCATTAATCATCAGAAAATTTAGATGATTCATGAGGAATTGAAGATAAGGAACCAAGAGAAGACCACCAGCTAAGGGGGAGCCAAGTAAAAAAAAAAAAAAGATCGACCCATCATCTGTTATGAACGCAAGAAGTCGGGCCACTTCAGATCGGATTGTCCCCAGCTCAAGAAAGATCAGAAGAAGTTCAAAAAGAAAAAAGACATAATGGTTATGTGGAGTGATAGTGATGACTCCACCATAGATGAAGAATCCCATGAAGAAGCTAATTTGTG
The DNA here is from genome assembly GCF_000442705.2 of Elaeis guineensis. NCBI lineage: Eukaryota > Viridiplantae > Streptophyta > Magnoliopsida > Arecales > Arecaceae > Elaeis > Elaeis guineensis. The sequence goes on from NC_025996.2 coordinate 68,723,977, forward strand.
CCTTATGGCATATGAAAATGAGGTAACCCCTTAATACGATCAAGATGTTATCGTTAAGATACCGTAATTATCAATCAAATTTCGACTTCAATAAAAATAAAAAATATGTAGAAAGTAGTGAGTTGGATCGAATTCACAGAAAAAGCAGGATTTTGATTTAAAATTTTTGATTTTACAAAAAAAAATAAAATTTTGGAGAAAGCAATTTAAGTCGGAAACAGAAATTAAAAGTGCGAAAAATAAATCGGGTACTAAGATCTACTAACTAGATCCTACATCTACTTGCAATAAAAATAAATAACAAAAATTTAAAGTGTATAAAAATAAATCGGGTACTAAGATCTACTAATTAGATCCTAGCATCTACATGCAAAAAATAAAAGATAGGAATTTAAAGTGCAGGAAAATAAATTTTGCATTAATTGAAATTGGAATTCAAGTACAAGGAATTTAAAAGAAACAATAAAAATAAAACTGTAACAAGAATCTGAAGTTGATCAGCCAAGCCTCATCGGAAAGATGGTTGATGACCTCTCCATCTTCTGTCGTACTCCGTAGAGCGAACCAACTTTTCTCCTTCTTTTCCTTGGGTCCCTAAAGCTATTTTTTTTTATTTTTTTCTATACTTTCCACTCAATTTTTCTCTCCTCTCAAAGCTTATTCCCGAACCTCCTATTTATAAATGAATTTTTCATGATCTTTTGGTAGGAAAAGGAGTCCTAAAATCTTTAGAAATCATATAAATCTCTTTAGAAATATTTCTGGCCGTCGGATCAGCTTCGGACCACCCAGATCTGCTCAAAATCAGAGTTATAATCCTTATCAGGGTCGGATCAAATGTCAGCCGTCTGATCTGGGTTTTGATGAAGTTCTGGCCGTTGGATCACACAAAAGAGTCCTTAACATAGTCGAAAGCGATAACAGCCGTTGGATCGCGTGATGGATTGCTTCTGGACCGTCGGATCGCGCAAAAGAGTCCTATTCAAAGTCGGCAATGAGTCTAAACCGTCGGATCTGGGTCGGATTGAATCTCAGCCGTTGGATCGCACCTAGGATCTTATTCTCACTATGAACCATGCCTGTGGACCACGTACTATTCCTGTGGACCGTGCCCTGGCTCTGTGGACCGACCGACCGGTCCACCGTACACCGGAGGCTATTTTCTTTATTTTTTTAGGGTATTTTAGCTCTATTTTTGCTTCGATTTTCTCCTGAAAAATTGAAAAAAATATGCATTAATTTTTTCAAAAATTTCTCTTCATTTTGGTGCTTAAATTACTCAATTAAATTAACATCTATTTTTTTATAAATATATCTAATTTCATATTTTTTTAAAAATTACTTTATTTTTTAGAAAAATTCAATAAATTCATGAAATTAGAATTTTTAAGAAGATGTTAGCACCATAAATTATCAAAAATATCTTCAATAAATATAAAAATATACTACTTATCACACTCCCCAACTTGAACTTTGCTCTTCCTCGAGTAAAGAAAGAATTTAGAATTAAGTACCGTTTAACTTAAAGTTTCGAATTTCACTAAATAATTTTCAAAAGGACCACTGATATTCAGTAGAGTGTAAATGAGATATGTCATTGGGGTATTAATACTAGTCAATATGAGAGCTAAACTAAGAACACTAAACTTTTTCTAAACTTTTCCAAATTATCGCTACCTTTATCTCCAAATCATTAACTTTCATATGGACAAGTATATTATTACTTCTGTCCTTCATTTATTGATTTTTTTTTTTTTAACATTGTACCGCTATTGAGTGTCTTAACCCCTTAAGCTTTCTGTTTGACCCATGTAGCGAGTTTTCAGTCAATGACTCCCAAATCAGATGGCTTTAGGGCACTAGGTATAAAATATCCCTCGAACCTACTTTCTCGAATCAAACAGGCTACGAGTTAAAACTAGCTTTACAATAAAGCTTCTTTGCCCTTCATACCTTTTGATGCAAAACTCAATGCTTACTTAGGCAAAGAGGCCCGATTACTCAGCATGAAGTACTTGAAAACTTTTTTTTTTTAAAATATATGAAGAAACATATAGTTACTCTACACAAACCCATAGAAAGTAAACTCTCCTTTGAAGCTGGTAGAAAATTTAGAAATGCTCAAAGAAAACTGTTTAAGTTCTAAACTTAACTCTTTATTGAGTTTTCTTAATACTTGATCCCTCAATATCTGACAAACTCTCTGATCTGTGCATCAATTTTCTTTTTAAAAATGCTTGGTTTAACTCAATTCTTAAGTGTAATCAGATGCTTAAATACTAAATACTAACTTACTTGAGGACTTAAAAAAAAAAAATTTATTCTTCCCCCCAACTTAATCAACATTGTCCTTAATGGAGTAGGAAAAATGAACGGTGCATGTAAAGAGAAAGAAAAGGAGAGATATCACCTGATCCATAAGTCTTTTTAAAACTAATTCTCCCCTCAACTTAGCCAAGATTATTTTCAGATCCCTATAAAAGACACAAAGCAAGACTCGATTATCCTAAACAAAATGCAAAAGAAAGTAAAGACAAAAGACAAAATTGAAAACTTGAAAACTGGGTTGCCTCCCAGGAAGCGCTAAGTTTACCATCTTCAGCCAGACTATATGAAGATTCTCTTACCTATCCCATGTCGAATATTGGATTAACAAATTCCAATAGTTTTGGATTGCCAATCTCAGAAAGATGGCCTATAATAAATTTCAGTAGTTTGTTGCCAATCTTCAGAAAGTATTTCACATCCTCATTTTTAATTTTAAAAAGATAATTCATAAACCCATTCACAGACCTTTGTTTATCGAGAATTTCTTCTATTTGTTCTTCTATAATGCTCATGAATTGAGTTTTTGGGTTAGGAGTTAAGTTTGAAGTAATGGGTGCTGAAAGGGTGTCTTTTGATTTTATCTATGTGTACTCAGATGTGACCAAGGGTAATTTCAGTTCTGGAGGAGATAATTTTAAAGTGGAAGAACCGGCTTCTGGGCTGAAGGGAATGGAACTTTTGATGATATATCTTGGATAACTCATCCACTTTCTTCTCTTTATCACTTAGATCAATATCAGTACTGGGCTCAGGTTCTAAATTCTCAATACTAATCTTCTCTTCTAAATTCTTTTTTTGGCTAGCATCAGTACTAGCCTCACTCACCTGGTCTTGGTATGGGTCCTTAAGAATCCTATCACTTTTAAGCTCAGAAATTACATTGTCACTTTCAAATTGGAGATTCTTAGGTGGGACATTGGATTGATGACTTGGTCCAAGTAGTTGGTAGATGGGTGGGTCATTTTCAAAATTCGGTATTGGTTCATTTGGTAATTGACCTAGTTCTCTCCTCATGGTAGATTCAGTTAATTGATCTATTTGTGCTTCTAGCCTAGCGACAGATTGTTGTTGGGTCATGATCATTTGTTGAAGTTGGTTCAATCTATCATTGGCTAGATTGGTCTGTTGAGGAGGTGGGTATGATGGCTGATTGTAATAAGATGGTTGAGTAGGTTGACTAGGCTGACCACTATTGTAGGCATAGTTTTGGTATTGGGGCTCATTCTGAAAGTTCTATACAGAAAAATTTGGGTCTGAGCCTGAGTCTGTTGGGGTCTCGAAGAAAAAATTAGGGTGGTTCCTCCAATCTTGGTTATATGTATTTAAGAATGGGTCATTGACAGGATTGGAGTAACCTTGAGCAGTTTGAACTTGTTCTTGAATGAAAGGTGAAAACA
>NC_025996.2:68727801-68745301 GCF_000442705.2 Elaeis guineensis
TCCAACACTTGAAGCATGTCCTTTGGCTGAGCCGTCTCGAATCTGTGACTGAACTCGTCGCTCATGGTAGCCAGCATGATACAACGCACCATAGTCCGATCACTGAGCCACTTCTGGTAAGTGTCTCTGACTGTTCCACGTGTATTGACAACTGGCTCCTCAGGTGCAGGATCCATTATCACATATAGGATCCGTTCATGCTCCAGGACTATCTTCAACTTTCAGTACCAGCTACCGAAGTTGGGTCCCACCAACTTATCATTGTCCAACAATGATCGGAGTGATAGGAAAGTGGCCATATTTGCACAAAGGAGAACCATAACCTAATTAGTAATTGATTCATTAAACCTAAGGATTTGGACTTTAATCAAAAGGTTTCTCCCACTATTTTATTCGAATTGGTAGCCTCTACCTCCAACTCGAGGAATTACCCTAATTCCTTAGCGGGTACTAGAATCCACTTAGACTACACACAAGCCCAACTTTGGTTGGTCAACCCATGTACATCTAAGGGTAGGTTCATAACCAATTATTTCTCTAAATAATTTTTAGTAATTTTAATTTTGCCCCAAAAACCTAATCAGTAGGCTTTGGCCTCCACTGTAAGGATCTGGTTAGGTCCAACCATTAACATGATCATACTTGGTGTATCTAACCAACGAATGATTAAGCCCAACTTTGGTTGGCTCACCTAACCACCATTAGAGAGACACTTCCAAGTCATCATATGATGAGTGATAATTTCATTAGTCAACAAGCACCAGGCCTTTGGGTCTGCAATGATTATTGAGTTAATGGACTCATTATCAAACACCTTAATGGGAGGCTATGACTCAGTTATCTCCATAACTTTATCATTTTAAAGACCTAATAATTTTAGAAGATTTAAATAATTTAGAGGATGAGGTCAGATGAACCAGCTTATCATGATCCTCCCACTGGTTTCACCAAGTCAGCTTAAGGGAGACCATTAAAAGGGCTGGTCTAGGAGCACCTAAATCAGTCACACTGATTTACCTAGCTGACATGGGTCAGCTCGAATAGTCAAGTGATCTGATCAAAATATAATTTCACCAAGAGGTCAGGTAAGTTCGATCAGTGGGAGGGTCTGCCAAAGCTTGCCTTAGACACCATCAGAAATGGCCAGGTAAGCGGGCTCCCAATTAAAAACCACCGGTCTGGTTTACCTTAGACACCAACTGGTTTAATTAGTTTCGATTAGATCAACCTAACAGTTCGTGCTAGACCGCTTAGCCAAGAATCAAGTCCATTTGGTTCTCGTTAAAGACATGGACTTGACCAACTACAACTATTGTAATTGATCTAGAGAATCCTTGACCTAATCTAAGACAATAATTGATTAGATTTAGTCAATTCTTTAATTAAGTCCATCTTTAATCTAACCATAGGTCTAACCCAATTAATGGACCTAATTCCCACTAACCCATTAACCCAATGTGTTATGATTTGTGTCTTAGGTTCTTCAATTCACAATCCTAGAACCTAATCAAACAACTTCTTAATTCTTAATTAAGTTTTGGGCTGAGGGTTGGGTTTGGCTTTTCAAAAAATAATTTTCATATATGTGAAATAATTTTACAATATGATTCTACCAACCATATTGCATGTTTGATTCATAATCAAGATACAAGTGAAATAAACATGAAACTACTTTAGATCTAATCTAAACAGGTTTATGTAATTGAAATAATTTCAACTTTAAATAATTTTTTTGCACAAAAATTATTAACAAAGAGATTTTATTTTAGATTTAAATATTTTTTAAATCTAATAAATTATAAATTTAATCTAGATCATATCTAACAAATTTATGATTAAAGCTAGATCTACACAAACTAGGACAACCTTTGCACTGTAAGGGGTAAACCTTACAGCAGGACAACCTTACAGTTTGTGATTGATCTAAAGTTTTAATTTTAGATTTAATAATCAGATTATAAATTAGATCTAATCTAAGAAATAATCTAAGCATATATAAATAATCATGTAATAAAGAACCTAGGCTCTGATACCAATTGTTGGAACCAGATCTAGGGTTTCAGGGTTAGATCTTGAAACTTTTTCAAGATCATACAGCGGAAGACTAAAATAAATCAAAATTTATTTTCTAAAACTAGAGAATCTCTAAATCTAAGATCCTATTATATGATTATTACATAGCATTAAATCAAAAATTAAAATATATAAATATAGCATGAACCACATGTTGATCATATCAACATGTTTTTATACCACATCTAATGTATGTATTAAACAATAGATCAGATCTATTACCTTGCAAGTTAGATGCTCTAACCTCACTGATCCGGGCTTAAGGATGATGTTGCAAGCCGCACATGCGTCCGACCTCTAGGAGTCATCCACACGAGCCCACGAATCTCGATCAGAAATCCTGCTTCAGGAAATTAGCACAGTATGCTAGTACTGCGCTGATCCTTCTTTGATGGTTGATCAGGTGCCTCCTTCTTCTTGATTTGGACTCTTCCAAAGATGGAAAGTAAAAGGAGGAGTTTCAAATCTGAGATGCTCTCAGGAAACTCAAGATGGAGGGAGGAAAGATATGAAAACAAAAAACCCTAGAAGAAGACCCTCTTCTTCTTCACGTTTTTCTCTCTAGACACCCTAACTTGCATCTTTTATATCTCCATGACCCAAAGATCTTTCTCTCTAATTTTTGGATGGCACAAAGGTCTCTCAAATATCTATCTTCATCGAAAATTTAATGAAGAAACTCATTTTATACAGAGAGATATGATAGAGTCCTTGTCTGGGTCAAATACCTAGTCAAGGCTTATCCAAACATGGCAAGTTAAGGGGCGCCCAACTCTTGAGCACCTCCTCCATATTTTTGTATATGGATTACTAGCAAAGGGTGCACAATATGTAGCCTAAAAGCCATAAAAATTTCAAAAAAAAATTTGGATAAATTCGATGCAAAATTGAAAGAGTTTTGGATTTCTAAAACTCTATCTCATAGAATTCGAAATCCAAACTTATTCCTTTTTGATTTGATCCAAACTACCTTCCATGTAAGAAAGAAGAGAGAAAACCTTTTGTGAACGTGGGAGAGACCTGGGAGAGGGCTTTTGTCGCACAAAATAAGTGGAGATTGGCGTTGAATAAGAGAGAGGGCGTGGGGAATGCTTATGTGGCGCAAGGTGGAATCCTAGTCTTACTAGGATTCTATCTTATGACTTATTTTAATTTGGTTTTCCAAACCAAATCAAACCAAAATTAGATCAACCTAATTAAAATAGATTTTAACCCAATTAATAACCTAATTTAATCAGATTAAATTAGATTTAAATCTGATTTAATTTTCTAATCAAATTAGAAATTAGATTGACCCAAGTCCTAGTTGAACTAGGACTAGTTTTTCCTTGCACTTGGCTTATCCAATAAACCAATTGGACTTGATCCAATCAAGCCTAAAATAAATCTAATTAAATTATATTTAATTGGACTTAATCTTAGCCCATTGGCTTAATCAAATTAAGCCAATTAGCAATCGAATTGCTAATCGATCCTCCTGCAATACTTGCACTGGGTTAAATGTCAATCGTATTGATCATTTAACCCTAGAACGATTCTTAATCGTTGATCAACCATCCGATCGGATCATGAACTCTAATGTGTGTAACCTCATAGGTCCGAACCTAAGCCAGTAGCACAAGAATAAATTCCAATACCAATCGAAGTGATCATCTAGCAATGGTACCCGACGACCGGATAGGTCGAATGTGTAGAACAACATCCTTAGAACCCATGCGGATATAGTTTTCATATAATTCATCTCCTTGACCAAAATGATTATAGGACACCCCAGAGTTCAACTGTCAACTCTGATCAGGTTGTCCACATTGTATTTCAAAATATCAAATCCATCTGATGGATTATCCTGGCCAAGGTTTTGCTAAATTGAAATACAGCGACTCATTCTTCTCCAACTCTTGGAGTGGTCAATCCCATCTCGATCACACTCTGACTTCGCAAGTACTTGACTGTGCCCAGAAGCCTTCCGTCCCTGAATTAGAAATTCAGTTAGTCCAGTACCAAAGCACAGTGAGTTGCTTGCAAGTCACTGAGGCGATCTCAAGTCTAAGGGATACTTATACCTATATCCCATCAGAGACATTCTCGACAGCAGAATACTCTGGAGTTGGTCACGTTCAATGATGATGTACCCTTACATCTCACCTGTATGCCATACCAGTATCTCCATACTCCTTGGTTAAGAGGACAACCAACCCATATAGCCTACAGCGACCTATGCTCGATAGAAGCTGTCGTCCTTATTAACAGCTTATCATTTGGTCGTGAACAGTTTTAAGGACTAATCGATAAATCCTCTCTTTATCGAACTTAAATAGTCCTAAGGACTTCATCATAAAAACGGAGTTCATTAGAAGATGAAAGCTTATGATGAAGATGCCAAATATATTTTATTTATTAACAAATCAATTACAATACTTGGTTGCTCAACCGTCAACAGCTTGACGATTGGCTTTTTGGGACATATTTTCCAACACTACACTCTTCAGTCTAGAGCTCAAATCAGATAAAAGCTACACCGATGAGAAAATATGTGGCACAATTGAGAGACCTGAGGAAGAGGCAGAAAAAAACTCAACTGAGGCTGATGATACTGCTACTGCACCTGTTGGAAGATCTGCTACTGATACTACTGAAACTGATGGAGCTGCTGAAGGACCTACTCCTGAAACTGCTATTGTTGGACAGATAGAATACTTGCAACTTGCTCAGCCAACAGTCCCATCTTATCTTCTCCTAATCTAAATGAAGATGACATGGTATGGCTCGAAGATGGGGGTGCACTAACTGAGGGTCCTGCCTCAGGCTCTGATACAAAGTGATCATCAAGGCTCTACTTGGGCTCAGGTGGTGATGAGAAACCCTCCCTCTCAGCATGCACTTCTTCCTCCTCCTCGACTGTAGCTCCTCAGCCCTTGGTCCAATGACCATCCATTCTGATAAATCCTGTACATCGAAGAGAGTGGTCGTTGTAGGTGTCAGTGTTCATTAATCTGCAAACAACCTCCCCCTCAAAGCTCACTCCAGACTCCCTAAATATCACTGTAAGAGCCATACCATAGGGCAAGGGAGCCTTAGATCTGTTCAAGGCCTCCCTTATGGCATCAATCATAAAAAATGGCAGATTTAGGGGAGATTCGAAGACTACATGATGCATCAAACAGATGTCTTGACTAGTCATCAAATCATATCACCCCCTTTGGGGAAGAAAATTCTAAAAATCATGTGGTGGAGCAATCTCATCTCCACACTCAAATCCTTAGCTTCAATTTTCATAAACCCCTCCACATCCTCTCTTCCTAAGATGGTCTTAAGCCCGATTTCTTTTCTTGAAAGCTTATCTAGGCAACTACCTTTACAGGGCATCTGAAGAAGTCTACCCAGCCTAGGAGCATTAAGTATGATTTGAACACCCTTTACTATTGACCTTAGAACTCCATCAGTGAAAACTAGATTAGAATAAAACTCCTTGATAAGATCAATGTATACGGGCTCTGACAAACTACAGAAAAATCTCCATCCTTGTTTAATGAATTTTTCACCAATAGAAAATCCATCACTTCTCAAGAAATAAAAATCAATATTCCTTCCCAGGGCTACCTTTCTTGCAGATAGAAGGATCTTACTTGGGGTTATTGGAGGAGAGGCTTGAACTGAAACTTGAGCAGACTTCTTCCTTCTTTCTTCAGCCTCTAAGGACCTCACTGACTTCCTTCTCTGTGGCAACTGCATTTTGGGGGCCATTGTCCCAAAGAGAGTATAAGAACTGGTCAAGAGAATAGAGAAGAGTAAAAGATGGATGGAAATGAGGAGAAGAAAAGGATTTTGGGGTGATTGTCTCGGATTTTGAAAATTAGGACTTGAGATTTTGATGGAGAGCAAGAGGGAGATAGTTTTGATCAAGGATATGCAGAGAGAATGTGTTTACCCTAGAATTTGAGGTAGAAATTCAAGATTTTTGGGCGGTTAAGGGGATGGATTTGTGGCTGGTGGAGAGTTAGAAGAAGAGTTTTCAGTTTGGGATGAGAAGAAAAGGAAGAAGCATAGTAATTGAGTCGTCCCACTTAGATTTTAAGAGAGAGATTTAAACGGGTCAGCTCACACAAAACCCATTTTCCCGATTAATTGGGACGCCCCATGGGAAGTCCCATTCAGGAAAAAATTAGGCGATAAAAGAATAATTCAAAAATGAAATAAAAATTAAAATAAAAAATTTGAAAAGATTTGTATCGACTTAAGATGATCATGTAAAGTTCAGATAAATTTTGATATGATTTTTGATGAAGAATTTCAATGAAAAAAAATTTGAGAGTGAAATTATGATGAGAGATCAAGCGGAAGAATCTAAGATGCCCAAATCCCTTCTAAGTTCAGAAAATCTATTTTCACTTAATGCTTTGGTGAAAATGTCAGCTAATTACTTTTCAGTATTTATGCATTCAAGTACTATATCATTATTTTGAATATGTTCTCTTATAAAGTGATGACTAATTTCAATATATTTTGACCTAGAGTATTGGATTGGATTTTTGGTCAAATTATTGACACTAGTGTTATCACATCTTATGAGGATATTTTTAAGTTTAATTTCAAAATCTATAAGCTGTTGCTTAATCCATAAAATTTGAGCACAGCAACTTCTGACTGCAATGTACTCGACCTCAGCTGTAGACAGTGCCACTGAATTTTGCTTCTTGCTAAATCAAGAGATTAAGTTCACTCCTAGAAATTGACAAATTTTATTAGTACTTTTTCTATCTAACCTACATCTAGCAAAATCTACATCTGAGTAACCTATTAAATCCATAGAAGATTACTTAGAGAACCAAACTCCTAGGTTTTGTGTTTTTTTTAAGTATTTAAATTTTTTTTTAACAGTATTTAAGTGAGATTCCTTAGGATTTGACTAAAATCTAGCACATATACATACACTGAACATTATATCAGGTCTACTGGTAGTAAGATATAACAAAGAACCTATCATGTCTCTATAAAGCTTTGAATCAACATTCTTGCCATGTTCATCTTTATCTAATTTACAGGAAGAGGTCATAGGAGTACTTATACTTTTAGAGCTCTTCATTTCATTTTTTTTTAATAATTCTCTTGTGTACTTACTTTGGGTGATGGAGATCCTTTTCTTTATTTGTTTGATCTGGAGTTCGAGGAAAAAAGTGAGTTCTCCCATCATGCTCATCTCGAACTCTCCTTGCAAGAGTTTGATAAATTCTTGACACAAAACTTCATTAGTAGACCCAAATATAATATCATCAACATATATTTGTGTAACTAAAATTTCTTCATCTTTTCTTTTTATAAAAAAGAGTTGTATCTACTTTTTCTCTTAAAAAATTATTTTCTAGTAAGAACTTAATCTTTCATACCAAGCCCTAGGGGCTTGTTTTAAACCATACAATGCTTTGTTTAACTTAAATACATGATCTGGATATTTATGATTTTCAAAGCCTAAGGGTTGCTTTACATATACTTCTTCAGCAATATAATCATTTAGAAAAATACTTTTGATATCCATTTGAAATAATTTGAAGTTCATGAAACATGCATAAGCAAGCAGCATTCTTATGGCTTCTAGTCTAGCAACAGGTGCAAATATTTCATCAAAATCAATTTCTTCCTGTTGATTATATTCTTTAGCAACTAATCTTGCTTTATTTCTGATTACCATCTTCATCTAATTTATTCCTATATACCCATTTTATTTTGATTATTAGATGATTTTTAGGTCTAGCAACAAGAGTCCATACATTATTTCTTTCAATTGATTTAGCTCTTCTTGCAGAGCAATTATCCAGTTATGGTCTTTTTTAGCTTCATCTATTGTTTTAGATTCTAGGTGTGAAACTAAAGCTACATAATTATATACATTTCTAGGAGAGGATCTAGTTCTTATCTCTTGTGTCAGATCAGCAATGATTAATTCTTTGGGGTGATTGTGGACATACCTCTATTTTCTTGGAAGATTACTTATATCTTGAGATTATTCTTGAATATTTTGATCATTGATGCTTTCATCCTCATGTTTTTCTTTCAACTGTTCCTTGTTTTACTCATTTGAGTCATTGATGGTGAGCTCTTTCATTCCATCTTCTATGATACCTGCATCATCAGCACCCTCTCTCTTCTTTGATGGAAGATCAATAGCTTCATCAAAAACTACATGAATTGACTCTTCTATTACTAGTGTTCTTTTATTAAATACTCTAAAAATTTTGCTAGAAGTGGAATAGCCAAGAAAGATAGTTTCATCAGATTTAGCATCAAATTTATCTAAGCTATCTTTGCCATTATTTAAAACAAAACAATGGTAACCAAAACACAAAAATATCTTATGTTAGTTTTTTTACCTTTCCATAATTCATATAGTGTTTTCTTTAAAATTGATCTTATTAAAGTATGATTTAAGATGTAATATGCTGTGTTGATTGCTTCTATCCAAAAATATTTTGGAAGCTTGCTCTCACATAGCATGGTACAGGCTATTTCTTCAAAGGTCCTATTTTTTCTTTCAACTACTCCATTTTATTGTGGTGTTCTAGGTCCTGAAAAATTATGATCTATACTTTTTTCATCACAAAATTTTTTCAAATTTTTGTTTTCAAATTTAGTGCCATGGTCACTATGAATTGAAATAATTGGTAAATCTTTTTCATTTGAAACCTTTCGACAAAACTTAGAAAATACTAAAAATGCTTCATCTTTGAATGCTAAAAACAAGATCCAAGTGAAATATAAAAAATTATCGATAATCACAAAATCATATCTTTTACCTCCTAGACTAGTTGTCCTTATAGGACCAAATAAATCCATATGCAAAAGTTCTAAAGATTTAGAAGTTGAAACAATGTTCTTAGCTTTAAAAGAAACTCTTATTTGTTTACCTAATTGACATGCATCACAAATTTTATCTTTGTCAAAATTTATTTTTGGCAAACCAAAAATCAAATCTTTTTTAATAATTTTAGATAGTGTGTGCATACTAATATGTGCAAGCCTACGGTACCAAAGCCAACTAATCTCATTGATTTTAGCATTCATAGCCACAAGACATTGCATATTTTGCATGGAAAGATTATCCAAATCAATCATATAAATATTGCCATGCCTATGCCCAATGAATCTAGTGCTGTCATTAAAAGGACTAGTTATAATAGACATAGATGATTCAAAAACTACTTTATAACCTTTATCACATAGTTGACTAATGCTTAAAAGGTTATGCTTAAGATCATCTACAAATAACACATTTTCAATATAAGTGGAGGGAGTGATACCAATGTTACCTATGCCGATGATCTTCTCTTTGCCATTATCTCCAAAGATGACCATCCCTCCATTTTTAGCTTCCAACATGATGAATTGAGATTCATCACCAATCATGTGTCTTAAGCACCCACTATCAAGATACCACTTCCGTTTTGTCGCTTGGGATGCAAGACACACCTACATACATAAAGTCAAGTTTTAACTTTAGGTACCCAAGCTAACTTGGATCCTTTGGGATTAGTCACAATGATTCTTTTTGGAACCCATATTTTCTTAACATTTATATCAATAAATTTGTTTGATGAGCATATATAAGCTTTATGTCCTACTTTGCCATATTTAAAACAAGTAATATTTGATAATTTGCTCATGGATGCATTAACAAAAATATTTTTTAAAAATTTTTATTTTTTAAGAGTACTATAACTAAGTCTAGCTTTATCATATACAGTTCTTTGATTATCAATAATCATTTGAAGTTTATTTGAACTTAGAGTAAATCTATTAACTATTGATTTCAATTTAGTTACTTCTTCCTTTAGATCTTAATTTTCTTTTATGAGAGTTTTGTTTAAGCTTGAAATTTCATCTTTCTCTTTCAATAGAGTTTGATTCTTTATTTTTAATTCTTTTTTTTTTGCTGTCAACTTCTTCTTTTTCTTTAGCTAATGCTTGGTTTATTAATTTTAAATTTTTATTTTTCAATCCTAATTTTCTTAGATCATTCAAAAGTTCATGAAAAGCTTCTTGCAGTTCATCATAAGAAAATTTATTTTGAGTTTCAGGGGTGATAAGTAGTATATTTTTGTATTTATTGAAGATATTTTTAGTAATTTATGGTGCTAACATCTTCTTAAAAATTCTAATTTCATGAATTTATTAAATTTTTCTAAAAAATAAAGTGATTTTGAAAAAAATATGAAATTAGATATATTTATAAAAAATAGATATTAATTTAATTGAGTAATTTTAGCATCAAAATGAAGAAAAATTTTTGAAGAATTTAATGCATATTTTTTCTAATTTTTTAGAAGAAAATCGGAGCAAAAATAGAGCTAAAATACTCTAAAAAAATAAAGAAAATAGCCTCCAGTGTACGGTGGACCGGTCGATCGATCCACAGAGCTAGGGCGCGGTCCACAGGAATAGTTACGTGGTCCACAGGCGTGGTTCATAGTGAGAATAAGATCCTGGGTGCGATCCAATGATTGAGATTCAATCCGACCCAGATCCGACGGTTCAGACTCGTTGCTGACTTTGAATAGGACTCTTTTGCACGATCCGACGGCCCAGAAGCAATCCATCACGCGATCCAACGGCTGTTATCGCTCCCGACTGTATTAAGGACTCTTTTGCACGATCCGATGATCAGAACTTCATCAGAACCCAGATCGGATGGCTGACATTTGATCCGACCCTGATAAGGATTATAACTCTGATTTTTTAGCAGATTTGGGTGGTCTGAAGCTGATCCGACGGTCAGGAATATTCCTAAGGAGATTTATACGATTTCTAAGAATTTTAGGACTCCTTTTCTACCAAAAAATCATGAAAAATTCATCTATAAATAGGGGATCCGGGAATAAGCTTTGAGAGGAGAGAAAAATTGAGTGAAAAGTATAAAAAAAATAAAAAAAAATAAAATAGCTTTAGGAACCCAAGAAAAAGAAAGAGAAAAGTTGGTTCGCTCTACGGAGTACGACGGAAGATGAAGAGGTCATCAACCATCTTTCGATGAGGCTTGGCTGATCAACTTCAGATCCTTGTTACAGTTTTATTTTTATTATTTCTTTTAAATTCCTTGTACTTGAATTTTAATTTCAATTAATGCAAAATTTATTTTTCTGCACTTTAAATTCCTGTCTTTTATTTTTTGCACGTAGATGCTAGGATCTAATTAGTAGATCTTAGTATCCAATTTATTTTTATACACTTTAAATTTTTATTATTTATTTTTATTGCAAGTAGATGCTAGGATCTAGTTAGTAGATCTTAGTACCCGATTTATTTTTCATACTTTTAATTTTTATTTTCAACTTAAATTACTTTCTTCAAAATTTTATTTTCTTTTTGTAAAATCAAAGATTTCAAATCAAAATCCTGCTTTCTCTGTGGATTTGACCTGACTCACTACTTTTATATATTTTTAATTTTTATTGAAGTCAGAATTTGATTGATAATCACAGTGTCTTAACGACAGCATCTTGATCGTATCAATTTTTGGCACCGTTGTCGAGAAAGACAATAATTTTAATATTTGATTTCTTTAATTTTCTTATTAATTTAACTTACTAACTTTTCTATTTTTTTATCTTTATGCAAAAAAAAATTCAAAAAATTCAAAAAAGAGATAGAAAGCTTTCAATTTTGCTTGGTGAGATCAATCCTAACCCTAGCTTTAACTAATTTTTTTTAGTATTAATTACTATTTTTTTAATTAACTTAAAATTCATCCACATAAACCTAATAAAAATTATATGACAATAGTAGAAACTTAATTTTTAGGAGCATTCATCATTGTATATTTATTTTTGATAATCGCTGGAGACAAGGTAAGCTTTTAAGTTTTATTAGTTTCATACATCTAATTTAGTTGCATAGAACCCTTGTTTGAAATTGGTTGTGCATATTCATCTCAAATTAATTTAAGGGCAACACCCATAACAAGATAAGGTAGAGATTTCATCACCCTTCTTTGGCCCAAAAATAATCAACCAGCATCCCACATTAACCCTAGCCTAACTAAAATCAAGTAGACATCGACCCCTAGGATCAATTGAGTTCAGTTTGAGTATTGTGGTCAAGTCAAGTACAAAGTAAGTTCAGACTCACTCCTAAAACTGGTGTCTAAGGCTAGAGGTTACAAAGGCTCTGCCTAAGTGGACTCGTGGTTATTTAATTGGTTCCGTTAGCTTATCTGGCCAATTCAATTGGTGTCTAAGGCAAGCAACGGGGGGACCCCCACGATCTCACCTCTTACTGGCTAGTTGAAAAAAGTAAAAACAAATCCAATTTGTATCTAGACAAGCCACTCTACATCAAACTGTTAGGTCTAAGAAACCCGTAGGTGTCTAGGTTTAACTATTAGCTAACTTGATTGCAATTAACACTTAACCACAACTAATTCTTCTCATCTTACGTCTTTAGGTCTAAGATTTTTCTTACGGATCTCACCTTTAAAATTTTTCTCTTTTTTCTTTTCTCTTCTTTTTCTCCTCCTCTTCTTAAAAAAAAAAAATCTCAACAACACACATAATAGGATTTGCACTAATACATGCATGGTATAATTTTTTCTGACCTAGTTGAACCTAATTCTGAAATTGAACGACTGATCCATGCTAAACCTAAAAATCAAATGGCTAGAAATTCTGAGAACCACCTAGGCAGATGAAGAAATATTTTATTCTTTCCACCTATAATCCATCAATGTTTCCATCATTCTATGGGATCAAATATTCTGACTCTAGTCCTGAGGCCGATCTGAACCTAATAGCCCAAAGATTAGATAAAGTCGACCTTCTTGCCCAGAAATTTGATCAGTTCCTAGCATTAGGTCAACAATCTCCTGTACAATACACACCACCACCTAATTATCAGAGATTTATTCTATCTGTACTAGCCGGCCCATCATGTGAGCGAATATCCCACGGCTGTACAGTTTTCACCTTTCATTCAAGAACAAGTTCAAACTGCTCAAGGTTACTCCAATCCTGTCAATGACCCATTCTTAAATACATATAACCAAGATTGGAGGAACCACCCTAATTTTTCTTCGAGACCCCAACAGACTCAGGCTCAGACCCAAATTTTTTCTGTATAGAACTTTCAGAATGAGCCCCAATACCAAAACTATGCCTATAATAGTGGTCAGCCTACTCAACCATCCTTATTACAATCAGCCATCATACCCACCTCCTCAACAGACCAATCTAGCCAATGATAGATTGAACCAACTTCAACAAATGATCATGACCCAACAACAATCTGTCGCTAGGCTAGAAGCACAAATAGATCAATTAACTGAATCTACCATGAGGAGAGAACTAGGTCAATTACCAAATGAACCAATACCGAATTTTGGAAATGACCCACCCATCACCAACTACTTGGACCAAGTCATCAATCCAATGTCCCACCTAAGAATCTCCAATTTGAAAGTGACAATGTAATTTTGAGCTTAAAAGTGATAGGATTCTTAAGGACCCATACCAAGACCAGGTGAGTGAGGCTAGTACTGATGCTAGCCAAAAAAAAATTTAGAAGAGAAGATTAGTACTGAGAAATAGAGAACCTGAGCCCAGTACTGATATTGATCTAAGTGATAAAGAGAAGAAAGTGGATGAGTTATCCAAGATATATTCATCAAAAGTTTCATTCCCTTCAGCCCCAGAAGCCGGTTCTTCCACTTTAAAATTATCTCCTCCAGAACTAAATTACCCTTGGTCACATCTGAGTACACATAGTAAAATCAAAAGACACCCTTTCAGCACCCATTACTTCAAACTTAACTCCTAACCCAAAAACTCAATTCATGAGCATTATAGAAGAACAAATAGAAGAAATTCTCGATAAACAAAGGTCTGTGAATGGGTTTATGAATTATCTTTTTAAAATTAAAAATGAGGATGTGAAATACTTTTGAAGATTGGCAACAAACTACTGAAATTTATTATAGGCCATCTTTCTGAGATTGGCAATCCAAAACATTGGAATTTGTTAATCCAATATTCGACATGGGATAGGTGAGAGAATCTTCATATAGTCTGGCTGAAGATGGTAAACTTAGCTTCCTGGGAGGCAACCCAGTTTTCAAGTTTTTAATTTTGGCTTTTGTCTTTACTTTCTTTTGCATTTTGTTTAGGATAATCGAGTCTTGCTTTGTGTCTTTTATAGGGATCTGAAAATAATCTTGGCTAAGTTGAGGGGAGAATTAGTTTTAAAAAGACTTATGGATTAGGTGATATCTCTCCTTTTCTTTCTCTTTACATGCACCGTTCATTTTTCCTACTCCATTAAGGACAATGTTGATTAAGTTGGGGGGAAGAATAAATTTTTTTTTTTAAGTCCTCAAGTAAGTTAGTATTTAGTATTTAAGCATCTGATTACACTTAAGAATTGAGTTAAACCAAGCATTTTTAAAAAGAAAATTGATGCACAGATCAGAGAGTTTGTGAGATATTGAGGGATCAAGTATTAAGAAAACTCAATAAAGAGTTAAGTTTAGAACTTAAACATTTTCTTTGAGTATTTCTAAATTTTTCTACCAGCATCAAAGGAGAGTTTACTTTCTATGGGTTTGTGTAGAGTAACTATATATTTCTTCATATATTTAAAAAAAAAAGTTTTCAAGTACTTCATGCTGAGTAACCGGGCCTCTTTGCCTAAGCAAGCATTGAGTTTCGCATCAAAAGGTATGAAGGGCAAAGAAGCTTTGTTGTAAAGCTAGTTTTAACTCGTAGCCTGTTTGATTCGAGCAAGTAGGTTGAGGGGTATTTTATACCTAGTGCCCTAAAGCCATCTGGTTTGAGAGTCATTGACTGAAAACTCGCTACATGGGTCAAACAGAAAGCTTAAGGGGTTAAGACACTAATAGCGGTACAATGTTAAAAAAAAAAATTAATAAATGAAGGACAGAAGTAATAATATACTTGTCCATATGAAAGTTAATAATTTGGAGATAAAGGTAGCGATAATTTGAAAAAGTTCAGAAAAAGTTTAGTGTTCTTAGTTTAACTCTCATATTGACTAGTATTAATACCCCAAAGACATACCTCATTTACACTCTACTGAATATCAGTGGTCCTTTTAAAATTATTTGGTGAAATTCGAAACTTTAAGTTAAACGGTACTTAATTCTAAATTCTTTCTTTACTCGAGGATGAGCAAAGTTCAAGTTGGAGAGTGTGATAAGTAGTATATTTTTATATTTATTGAAGATATTTTTGATAATTTATGGTGCTAACATCTTCTTAAAAATCCTAATTTCATGAATTTATTAAATTTTTTTAAAAAATAAAGTAATTTTTAAAAAAATATGAAATTAGATATATTTATAAAAAAATGGATGTTAATTTAATTAGTAATTTAAGCACCAAAATAAAGAAAATTTTTGAAAATTTAATGCATATTTTTTTCAATTTTTCAGGAGAAAATCGAAGCAAAAATAGAGCTAAAATACCCTAAAAAAATAAAAAAATAGCCTCCGATGTACGGTGGACCGGTCGGTCGGTCCACAGAGCCAGGGGCGGTCCACAGGAATAGTACGTGGTCCACAGGCTGGTTCACAGTGAGAATAAGATCCTGGTGCGATCCAACAGTGAGATTCAATCCGACCCAGATCCGACGGTTCAGACTCGTTGCCGACTTTGAATAGGACTCTTTTGCGCGATCCGACGGTCCAGAAGCAATCCATCATGCGATCCAACGGCTGTTATCTCTCCGACTATGTTAAGGACTCTTTTGTGGATCCAATGGCCAGAACTTCATCAAAACCCAGATCGGACGGCTGACATTTGATCGACCCTGATAAGGATTATAACTCTGATTTTTTAGCAGATTTGGGTGGTCCGAAGCTGATCCGACGGCCAGGAATATTCTAAAGAGATTTATACGATTTCTAAGGATTTTAGACTCCTTTTCCTACCAAAAGATCATGAAAAATTCATTTATAAATAGGGGTTCGGGAATAAGCTTTGAGAGGAGAGAAAAATTGAGTGGAAAGTATAGAAAAATATAAAAAAAATAGCTTTAGGGACCCAAGGAAAAGAAGGAGAAATGTCGGTTCGTTCTACGGAGTACGACAGAAGATGGAGAGGTCATCAACCATCTTTCGATGAGGCTTGGCTGATCAACTTCAGATTCTTGTTACAGTTTTATTTTTACTGTTTCTTTTAAATTCCTTGTACTTGAATTTCAATTTCAATTAATGCAAAATTTATTTTCCTGCACTTTAAATTCCTGTCTTTTATTTTTTGCATGTAGATGCTAGGATCTAATTAGTAGATCTTAGTACCCGATTTATTTTTATGCACTTTAAATTTTTGTTATTTATTTTTATTGTAAGTAGATGTAGGATCTAGTTAGTAGATCTTAGTACCCGATTTATTTTTCGCACTTTTAATTTTGTTTCCGACTTAAATTGCTTTCTCCAAAATTTTATTTTTTTTTTGTAAAATCAAAGATTTTAAATCAAAATCTTGCTTTCTCTGTGGATTCGATCCAACTCACTACTTTCTATATATTTTTTATTTTTATTGAAGTCGAAATTTGATTGATAATCACGATATCTTAACGATAGCATCTTGATCGTATCAAGGGGTTACCTCATTTTCATATGCCATAAGGCATAGATTAGCTTCTTTATGGGATTCTTCATCTGTGGTGGAGTCATCACTATCGCTTCACGTAACCATTATGGCTTTTTTCTTTTTGAACTTCTTCTGATCTTTCTTGAGCTGGGGACAATCCAATCTGAAGTGGCCCGACTTCTTGCGTTCATAACAGATGATGGGCTGATCTTTTTCTTTTTTTTACTTGGCTTCCCCTTAGCTGGTGGTCTTCTCTTGGTTCCTTATCTTCAATTCCTCATGAATCGTCTAAATTTTCTGATGATTAATGCTAGGTCCTCATCTTCTTCACTATTTTTCGATCTTTCTGAATCTTCTTCTTCTTATACTATTATTTTGAGAGTAATTGTCTTCTTTCTTCTGATCTCTTCTTCAGAATATTACTTCATGGTTAGCTCGTGGGTTATGAGGGATCCATGTAGCTCCTCCAAAGGTAGAGTGTTTAAGTCTTTGGCTTCTTGGATCGCAATAACCTTTGCCTCCCACGATCTTGGTAGAGACCTAAGTACTTTTCTCACAAGATCATCGTTAGAATAATACTTACCAAAATTTTTTAGACTGTTTATAATGTCAGTGAAATGAGTAAACATTTGTGTTATTGACTTTTTAGGTTTTATTTTAAATAATTCATAGTTGTGTACAAACATATTAATTTTAGACTCTTTTACTTGGTTTGTGCCTTCATGTTTAACTTCTAACCTATCTCAAATTTTTTTAGCTAAATTGTAAGTAGAAATATGGTTGAATTTATTTGTATCTAAGACACAATATAGAACATTCATGGCTTTAGCATTGAG
>NC_025996.2:68750301-68764277 GCF_000442705.2 Elaeis guineensis
CGCCTAGTTTTCGCATCGGGCGTTATTCCATGTTCCTCGACTTCGGAGGAACTCCTTCTGATAAGGGTTCAGTATGGGGTTCCTTCGGAGTACGATCTGAAGCTACCTGGCCCCTCTGACCGGGCCAGCACTCCTCCTCCCGGTCGCTTTTGTTTGTATCAGGAAGCGTTCCGTGCCAGACTCCGGCTTCCGCTTCCTGCCTTTGTCGCTGCCTTCTTCCGCTTCTTGGACATCTCTCTCACTTTCGTGGCCCCGAATTCCTTTAGGTTTTTGATAGGGTTTCTCTCCCTCTGCCACATAGTCGAGGTTCAGCCGTCTCTCTCCTTGTTTAGGTATTTTTATACCTTCAAACACCATCCTTCGGCGAAGGACTGGTGGTACTTCTCCCCCCAGTTTGGTAAGAAGGGGTTGCTGAAGGGCGCCCCTTCTTCGATTCACAATTGGAAGGAAAAATACCTCTTCGTCCACTGCCCGACCTTGGAACTGGGCCTGCCCCCTTGGGGTTCTCTGAGGGATTCCGCCCGTCGGGCTCCCAGCCTGGGGGAGGACGACCTCCAGGCCGCCCAGAAGCTTCTAACTTATCCTGCTCCTTCCCTTCCTAATCTTCTGAGGGAGCAGCTTCTTTTCAACATCGGCCTGAGCCCCCAGGATCCAGCGAGTATTTGTCTTATCTTTTCTTTTCTTGCCTTCCTCTTCTTCTTCTCTTTACTTCTTTTTCCTTCCCACTCTCTTCTTTTTCTTTCTTTCTTCTTTCTTCTTTTTTTTTTTTTTTGACTCTTGATTGATCGGTGTCGCTTCTTTTTCCCTTTTTTCTTCTTTCTTCTCCTTTTTTCTTTTCTCATTTTTTTTTTTTTAGCAATGGACGCCGAAGCAACGCGGATGCTCGCCAGGGGCATGAGAGCTCAGAAGAGAAAGGGCGCGGTGGCCTCCGGATCGGCGAAGAGGGCTAGGGCGGAGGAGACGAGCTTGGCTGCGCCCGTCCAGGCGGCCCCGGCCATCGACATTCCTTCAGATGCCGAGCCAGTGGCTCCCCGGGCCTCCTCGAGGAGCCCGCCTACTGGGGCCCCCACTCCGGGGGTTCGCTCCACGGAGGCACCCGCCGTGGGGAGGAGGAGGAAATCGGTGGCTCGCAGGGCGAGTAGCCACCGAGCTACTGTAGATGAGTCCGTCTGCTCTGAGGAGGGATCGGAGAATCCCTTCAATGATAGGGACTTGATCAGGCGGTTGATCGACGGCTGCATCCTGTCCGACGTCGTGGGGAGGATCGACCGCGCCGATCCTGAGCAGTGGGCTTGGGACTCTTTGGGGTCCTTCCTCGAGGTAAACGGGTCTTTATTTAAACGGTCACTCGGCCTCTGTCGTAATTCTCTATCCGTCCTTGCAGATCGGGCACCAGCTCTTTGCCTATATCGAGGCGGTGAGCCGCATGAGGAGGGACATCCTCCAGGCGGAGGAACGCTGCCAAGCCGAGGTTGCCCGCCTCCAAGCGAAGTCGGCTGAAGTAGCCGCCCTCCAGGAGGCCCTGGAAAGAAAGAAGCGGGCCCGGGAGGAGGAGAGGCAGATCTTGGAGGAGTCGGCGAGGAAGGCGGAGGCCGAGGTCGCCCATTTGGTCGAGCAAACTCCGGTCCTGGTCTCGAAGGCCAGGGCCCTTGCGGTGGAGGAATTCAAGGCCTCCGTGGAGATGAGGAACCTGAATGTCCAGTTCGGCCAGGAGGCGTTCACCAAGGGGTTCGAGCTCTGCCAAGAGAAGGTGGCCAGCAAATTCTTCGAGCTCGACCTCGACTTCCTCGAGGAGTCTGAAGACGAGGCCGGCCCCTCGTCCGCCGCCACCGCTGTCGCAGCCCCCGCACCGAGTTCTCCACCTCCCGCCCCTGAGGTCTGAGACCTCAGATCTTGTGCCCTTATTTCATCGCAATATTTCCTTTCTGTTTGTTTTCAAAATTATTCAATCAATAAAGTCGAATTTCTTATTGTGGATGGCTTCTCCCGCCCTTTCCTTCTTCTTTCTGCCTTTCTCCTTGCAATGAGTCGTTCTTTGACGCTTCTACCTTCCGATGGCAGTGTCCTGCAGAAGCACTCCCCTTGCCCCTGGGGGTCCCGCTGAAATCGATGATCCAGCGGTTAAAAAAGGAGGTCCTTCACCTGACGAAGAAGTTGAAGAAGTCGGAAGGCGAGCTCCGCAAATCGAGAGAAGGCCATTCTGAAGCCGCCCACTTTCGGAGTCTCCATGTGAAGGCAATTATGGATTACAGCTGGAGGAAAGCGAACTTCGCAAAGGAACTCGAGGAATGCAAGAAAAGCACCAGCGACCGAATTTGGGCTCAAGAAGCCAGGATCAGCGCCCTGAAGATGGAACTGTCAGCTGCGAAGAGGAAGATCGGCCAGCTGGAAGGAAATTCATCCCGGCTCTTGGCCCGGGTCGATGATGAACAGAGATGGTCGCAGAAGGTCTCCAACCTTCAGAAGCAGCTTCAAGATGCCGAGATGAGCCACGATGTGCAGCGGGCTAGTTGGCGCAGGTAGGTGGAAGAGTATAAAGGGAGATTCCGGACGGCGGCCGATGAAGTCGTTCGTCTTCAGAGGCAGCTGGCTAACAGGGTGCAGCTTACTTCTGCCCAAGATTCTGAAGAGCTTCAAGCCCTGAGAGGCACTGTTGAGGGGATC
Organism: Elaeis guineensis; assembly: GCF_000442705.2. Taxonomy (NCBI): domain Eukaryota; kingdom Viridiplantae; phylum Streptophyta; class Magnoliopsida; order Arecales; family Arecaceae; genus Elaeis; species Elaeis guineensis. The sequence goes on from NC_025996.2 coordinate 68,752,966, forward strand.
TCTGTCTCCCTCGGGGAGAAGACAGCCGAGCTGCAACAAGTGAAGATCCAACTGGCGCTTGAGCGGCGGGCCGTCGCGGATGCGGAGGTGGAGTCTGAAGTTTTGAGGAAGAGACATCGAGAGGCGGAGACCGAGAGCCAGCGACTCCGTCGGACGGTCTAGGACGTGCTGCAGAAGAGGGAAGAGCTAGAAGGAGAAATAGAGAATTTGAGGCAGTCCTGGTTGAGGGATGGAGTAGATAACTCTAGGTCGGAGGGAGCAGGGTCTCCGTAGAGCTCTTTTGTCTTTATGTCTTATCATGTAGTTACTTCCTTTTTGTCGTTTTGTCCTTCTTTTCTTGGCCATCCTGGCCTTGTAGTGTGTACATCGGAAATGAAAAAAAGAGTGTTTTGTGTTACCTCGTCCACACGTTGCACTGATATTGTTGTCTGCTGAACTTTTCTTGTCGTTTGACTTGTTTGATGTAGACGTCGTCGGGGGGGGGGGGGCTTTTTCCCTTCATCCGATCTTGTTAGGCGGCCGGGTTTCGCCACCATTAACCCCTGCTGCAGAAGTCGTGGATGGAGCCCGGCTCCCGTAGGAGTCCGGGCGAAGTCTTCCTTGTAGGCGGAACCCGGCTCCCGTAGGAGTCCGGGTCGAGTCTTCCTTGTAGGCGGAACCCGGCTCCCGTAGGAGTCCGGGTGGAGTCTTCCTTATAGGCGGAACCCGGCTCCCGTAAGAGTCCGGGTGAAGTCTTCCTTGTAGGCGGAACCCGGCTCCCGTAGGAGTCCGGGTGAAGTCTTCCTTGTAGGCGGAACCCGGCTCCCGTAGGAGTCCGGGCGAAGTCTTCCTTGTAGGCGGAACCCGGCTCCCATAGGAGTCCGGGCGAAGTCTTCCTTGTAGGCGGAACCCGGCTCCCGTAGGAGTCCGGACGAAGTCTTCCTTGTAGGCGGAACCCGGCTCCCGTAGGAGTCCGAGCGAAGTCTTCCTTGTAGGCGGAACCCGGCTCCCGTAGGAGTCCGGGCGAAGTCTTCCTTGTAGGTGGAATCCGGCTCCCGTAGGAGTCCGGGCGAAGTCTTCCTTGTAGGTGGAACCCGGCTCCCGTAGGAGTCCGGGTGAAGTCTTCCTTGTAGGCGGAGCCTGACTCCCGTAGGAGTCCGGATGAAGTCTTCCTTGTAGGCGGAACCCAGCTCCCGTAGGAGTCCGAGTGAAGTCTTCCTTGTAGGCGGAACCCGGCTCCCGTAGGAGTCCGGGTGAAGTCTTCCTTGTCGGCGGAACCCGGCTCCCGTAGGAGTCCGGGCCTTCCATTTTGCTCGAGTCAGTGTGAGGTTCTCCTCTCGTTACCAGCCTGGTTGTGGGGGCGCGTTAGGGCACTGCAAGGCCTCTCCCCCCATCCGGTCTAAAAGAATCGGGCCTTCGACTTTGCTCATGTCAGGACGAGGTTCTCCTCCTGTTCCTGACATGGCTGTGGGGGCACATTTGGATGCTGTAAGGCCTCTCCCCCCATCCGGTCTAAAAGAACCGGGCCTTCGACTTTGCTCATGTCAGGATGAGGTTCTCCTCCTGTTCCTGACATGGCTGTGGGGGCGCATTAGGGCGTTGTAAGGCCTCTCCCCCCATCCGATCTAAAAGAACCGGGCCTTTGACTTTGCTCATGTCAGGACGAGGTTCTCCTCCTGTTCCTGACATGGCTGTGGGGGCGCATCTGGGCGCTGTAAGGCCTCTCCCCCCATCCGGTCTAAAAGAATCGGGCCTTTGACTTTGCTCATGTCAGGACGAGGTTCTCCTCCTGTTCCTGACATGGCTGTGGGGGCGCATTAGGGCGTTGTAAGGCCTCTCCCCCCATCCGGTCTAAAAGAACCGGGCCTTTGACTTTGGTCATGTCAGGACGAGGTTCTCCTCCTGTTCCTGACATGGCTGTATTTTTGGAGGGATCATATCCAGTCATAATACATCCACGCCAGGTGGGAAGGGCACGTTAGGTAGAAAGAAAAGTAGATTCAAGGTGAAATCGTAAGTGATACATTTACAGTTTTCCCGCTCCTCCTTGAGGCCCTCCGGTGATGGAGTCGATGGTCCCGATGGGAGGCCGGTCCCCGGGTTGCTCCTCCCTTTTCTGCGGTTCAGGCTGTGGGAGGGCTCTTGGGCGGTCTCCTCTACCCTCAGGCCTGCGGCGGATGAATCTGTCGAGTCGACCTCGTCGAATGAGCTCCTCGATCTCGTCCTGGAGCTGGATGCATTCTTCGGTGTCGTGACCGTGGTCGCGGTGGTAGAGGCAGAACTTGTTGGGGTTGCACTTCCCGGGATGTGTGCGCATCCTCTCCGGCCTAGGGAGCTGCTCCCTGACCTCCATTAATACCTGAGCCTTCGAGGCGTTGAGGGGGGCGTAGTTGCAAAATCTCCCTGGTGGGGAGCCCCGCCGAACCCCGCGGTCTGAGCTTCTCTGCCTGCGTGCCCGGGGTGGAGTATGGGCGCGCTTATGTCCAGGAGGAGATCGGAAACGCGGCCGGGCTTCCTTTGGCCTTTTCTCAACTGCGGGCCTACTCGAATCTCCCGCTTGACGCTCCCTTGCTGTCTCTTCATCCTTCATTTTGAAGGCTTCTTCCGCTCGGGCGTATCCTTCAGCCCGAGCCAGTAAATCGGCAAAATTCCTGGGGTACTTCTTCTCCAGGGAGAACAAAAGATCATTCTTCTGAAGGCCACCTTTCAAGGCGGTCATGGCAACTGATTGGTCCAAGTTTCGGACCTCCAACGCCGCGATGTTAAAGCGGTTGACGTAGGCCCGTATGGACTCCCCTTCCCTCTGCTTGATGTTGATGAGGGACTCCGAACCCTTCCGGGGACGCCGGCTGCTGACAAAATGGGCCACAAATTGGTGGCTCATTTGATCGAAGGAAAAGATGGTACCCGACTTCAAAGCCGAGTACCAGTTCCTCGCTGCTCCCTTCAAAGTAGATGGGAAAGCCCGGCACAAGATGACATCAGGAGCACCGTGAAGCAGCATCATTGTCCGGAAGGCCTCCAGATGATCAACCGGGTCCGAAGTCCCGTCGTAGCTTTCGAACTGGGGAAGCTTGAAGTTTGGCGGGATCGATTCCTGCATGATCATTTGAGAGAAGGGAGGGTCAGTGCAAATATCCTCACCATAAGCGGGGGGCGCGTGGCGGAGTTCTTCAATCCGTCGGTTCATCTCCTGGAGCCTCCGGTCCAGAAAATCCTCTCGACTTCGAGTCTCGAGGGTCCTTTGGCAGAACGGGGGCAGGGATCTTCCAGGGGTGGAGTCGTGATCCGATTGAGGGCTCTCTACCCTCAGATTTGTTTTCCCGGGAAGGACGGGGCGGCTAGCCCAGGTGGCCCGCCCCACCACCGGGTTCTGGCATTCCAGAGATGCCCCTTCCGGATGCACCGACGCCTGCGGTTGCTGCTGCTGCATTGCTTGTACAGCTTCGACGAGGCCTCTGACCTGTTGTGCCAGCAAGTCGAATTGCTCCGCGCCGACCGCCGCCGCTGGAGGAGGAGGAGGAGGCTGAGAAACAGGAGGGGAGGCCGGAGCCTGAGATCTGGCCGTGGAGGCCGTGGACCGTCGTGTGGATGCCTTGCGTGGAGGCATCGAGTGTGGATCCCGCAGGGGAAAATAAGGAGTGGGTGTCGGAGAGATGATCGAAGGTGGCTCCGTTGAACACTCCTTCAAGAACAAGGGTACTACGAAGGTTCAGGCCCTTCCTCTAGCACCAATCCTGTTGGTACAAAAATCTGCTTGCGTCGGAGAAGCTGGAGTTGGAGAAGTCACGGTCACCACCGGGACCTGCAAAGGAAGCCTAAACTGGAGGTGGGGTTGCTCCGGCAAGACCCTCCGACGCTCAAGTCAGTTCTCTGCCTCAACAAGAATGGTGTGCTCGAACGGAGAATTTAGCAGAGTTTTGAGATAAGAAAATGAGCTTATAGAATAACGTATCTAGGTCCCCCTTTTATAGACGGAGGAGGCAACGGATTGATGGCGACATTTGTAACCATCTGGCAGTGGGCTGCCCAGGGTCAGGCGGAGTTTGCTGTGAAGAGTAGTGGAATGGACCCGTGGCTATCACTGGGGCGTGCCACGTGGAGTTTGCCGCGTGAAGTGGGGTGGCGTTTGTTGTCGTGACTCGCCAGCGGATGGAAGAATCGCGCGGTATCCGTTGCAGGAGGTGGAGCAGGATCGCAGCCGTTTATCATGGCCTGTCAGGTAGTAATGGAGCCGCGTGGGATCCGTCGCAGGGAGTGGAGCAGCACTGCGATCGTTACTGCGGCCTGTCAGGGAGTGGTGGAGCTGTGCGGAATCCACCGCAGGAAGTGTAGCAGAATCGTGGCCGTGATTGTGGCCTGGAAGTGCAGATTTGTCGGCTGAAGTTCGGCTGTGGTCGGAGTCTGACCCCACGTAAGGGTCCAGGCGGAGTCCTCCTTGCGGTTGGGGTAGTGGGTGGAGCCCGGCTCCCGTGGGAGTCCGGGTGGAATCCCCTGCAATCAAAATCAGATGCAAAGTCTGGCTCCCGTAGGAGTCTGGACAAGGCTTACCGGCAGTTGACGTCGAGGGCGGAGCCCGGCTCCCATCAGAGTCCGGGCAGAGTCCACTTGCGGTTGAAGTTGTTGACGGAGTCCGGCTCCCGTAGGAGTCCGGACGAAGTCTGCTTGTAGCTGTTGGAGTTGAGGACGAAACCCGGCTCTCGTAGGAGTTCGGGTGGAGTCTCCCTGCAATCAAAGTTAAAGGCGAAGTCCGGCTCCCGTAGGAGTCCAGACGGGGCTTACCAGCAGTTGATGTTGAGGACGGAGCCCAGCTCCCATAGGAGTCCGGGCGGAGTCAACTTGAGGTCGGAGTTGTCGGTGGTGTCCGGCTCCCGTAGGAGTCCGGACGAAGTCTGTCTTGCAGCCGTTGGAGTCGAGGACGAAGCCCGGCTCCCATAGGAGTCCGGGCGGAGTCTTCCTGCAATCAAAGTTAAAGGCGAAGTCCGGCTCCCGTAGGAGTCCGGACGGGGCTTACTAGCAGTTGATGTTGAGGACAGAGCCCGGCTCCCATAGGAGTCCGGGCGGAGTCAACCTGAGGTCGGAGTTGTCGGTGGAGTCCGGCTCCCGTAGGAGTCCGGACGAAGTCTGTCTTGCAGCCGTTGGAGTCGATGTTGCCCAGCTATGCAACCCAAGAGGGGGGGTGAATTGGGTTTCTAAAAATTTTAAGCCCAACAGATAACTTATGAAGAACAAAACAATGGCTTTAAATCAATATTAATTAACTAAAGCAGTATTGCAAGGATATAATAAAGAAATAAGATAAAGCGATAAAGCACACCACAAACACAAGGATTTATAGTGGTTCGGTGCTAACCTTGCACCTACGTCCACTCCCCAAGATCCCACTTGGAAATTTTAATCCACTATCCTTTGTATTCAACCCGAATACAAAACGTCGGAAACTCCGACACTAGCTATCCCAAGCTAGAATACAAGACGTCGGAAACTCCGACCCTAGCTATCCCAAGCTAGAACACTTATTTCCCGGGTACAAGCAAACCCAAAACACTCCGATTTCAGGTTCGGATCAACCTTTCCTTGTTTTGGAAATCCTCCAAAAACAAGAGCAAAAACTCACAAAGAGTAAGAATATTTAGAGCACAGATGAATACAATAACAGCTCCTTAAATGAGCAAATATAACAATAAAAGCTTTACTCAAATGAAGAACCCCTTTTTCAGATTTTCTCAAGATGAATGAACGGTTGAACGCTTGAGAAGAGGTTGATTGTTGATTGAAGATCTCTTGAAAGCTTTGAACGATCTCTAGATCAAGGTTGAAAACAATCGACTTGAAAGATTCTCTCTTTGAATGCTCTTGCTTTTCTTTTTCACAAAGTCTCTTGAATATTGTGGATCCTCTCTCTTCTTCTTGAATATTTCGTTGATCTCAGATTTAGGATCCTCTCTTCTCTTTTGATCTCACGTTTGATCTCCCGATTTCCACACTTTTTTTTTGCAATTTGATCTGCTATTTAATCTGCAATTTTCTTTCACCATTTTAAGCATTTTATGGCATTAGTAGCAAGAGAAAACAATTTAGGCAGATAAAGAGCCGTTAGAGGATTTTTAGGAAGCATAAAAGGCAATTAAAACGGGCAAAAAAATAGCCGTTGCTGACATTTCCCGTCGCAGGAGTCGACTCATGAGTCGACTCATGCATCAGGAGTCGACTCATGAGTCGACTTCTGTTGCACAGACCAGAAGGTCTGATTTCTGGATTTTTAGGCTCAAATCAGCAGAGGTCGACTCATGAGTCGACTCATGCCTTGTGGGTCGACTCATGAGTCGACTCACAGGTCGTGCCAAGTCAAAAATCCAGCGTGCCATGGGAATTTTTTGCGTGCCATTCAGCTCATAGTGCCATGAGTTGACTCATGAGTCGACTCATGCACTTCAAACCTTCATAACTTCAAAAATATAAGTCCAAACACAATGAAATATTCACCAATAGATTTCAAATCATTTGTTCTACCAAATGGTACTATCAAATCAGGATTTTAGTGAAATTATGATTTTACCCTTGAAGAGCATAAGGACTTTTTCAATTGTTTGTATCCCTTCAATCTGCTTTGTAATCATCAAAATCAATCTAGGAGCAACAATCTCCCCCTTTTTGATGATGACAAAACATATGAACAAAAATATTTATGTTAATGCATTAATTTCAAAAGAATCCATTATGGGTGTATATGCTTGAAAAGAGTATGATTCTTTTGGCATGTAATATAAATGCAAAAATAGTTTGTCCATTTTCTTAAAGATTTGAAAAGGGTATTAGATCATTTTGAGTTCAAGATATTTCAGAGCAAGAGAAGATAAATAACTTTTTCTATGTATCAGAGCAAAAATAATTTTTACAATGATATCAGAAAAGATTTTATAATGTATCAGAGCAAGAAAATTTTTAATGTATCAGAGAAAATTTCATACAGTATCAGAGCAAATGTTATAATATTTTAGAGAAACCTTCACACTGTATCGGATCAAATGTTATCATGTATCAGATCAAGTTGAAAGAAATTGTAGGATGTATCAGAGTAAAACAAATTTCTTATTGATGTCTCAAGGTGAGTAAAATTTCAAAAGCAAGTTTGAATATCAGAGCATATATATAAAAAAATACTTATTTGCATTGTACTCATGATTTTGCTTTTGATGGATAACTTTTTATTAAAGTTCTGTCTGATACCAAATTTCTCTGTCTGATACCAAATTTTGATACCAAAATTTCTCAAAGTTTTGTTTAATCTTTCAATCCTTGTTTTTGTCTAATTTCTCCAATAATTGTTTAATTTCTTCAATATTTATTTTAATTTAATTTCTCCCCCTTTTTCTCATAATTTAGGGTTTTGCTTTTTGTCTAATTTCAATTTTGTTTAATTTTAATTTCTCCCCCTTTTTGACATCATCAAACATAGTTAACTCTTTCTTTTCCTTTTCTGAAAATATTCTTTAATTTCTTCCTCTTTAGAGTTTTTCACAGATGTTTGCTCCCCCTTAATATAGCAATTATCAATAGCAAACAACAACAAGGAGAAGATAATATATCAGAGATTGAAATATAACCAAAATATAATCATTACAAAGATATAGGTAAAAGATATAGGTAAAAGATGATTTCATTAATATCATAATTGTTTCAATACATAAAATTCAACCAGCTAAATGTCAATACATAGCCCCAAGGTATAGATCCTAGAACAAGATACTAACTCCTAGAACCTAGTAAAGATCAAGATAAGTCAATGATCAAGACAAATCATGGATCGGAGTCATCAGATCTGGTATGAGAAGATGATGGATCAGAAGTACGTCCTCTACCCCGTCTGCCTCTGCCACGAGTAGGAGAACGAGATGAACTGGGAGGCTGAGAACGCTGAGATACTAGGGCTGATACCATGAGTCTGATAGAATCAAGTACGTTCAGTGCTCTGGAAACAGATTGAAGTAGAGCAGTGAACTGGGTGGTAGCATGCTCACTCGATCCACTGATCTCTTTTCTCAGTAGCTCATATCCACCTTCTAGTGCTCCTCTGAGCCTGCCAGCCTCTGCAGTGAGGTCTGTGACCTCAATAGTAGACTCCTGTGGCTGGGGATGGGCCAATGCAAGGACTTGCCCCTGCAAGTCAAGAACTCTGCCAGTAAGTCTCCAGACTGTATCCTCAAGCTGCTGTATCCTGACGGACTGATCTGAAATCATCTGAAATATAGTGGAGATGTGGGGAGTAATGGTCTGATCAGAAGAAGTAGCTCCAGGTGCAAAAGAAGTACTACTCCACTGGCTAGACAACAAAGAAGCCACACGCTGAGATATATGCTCGATCTGATCATCAGCCAGTCTGAACTCTGATGGAGGTGCTCTGCTCTCTGGCTGATACACTGGTGTGGGCATCCTAGTAAACTCAGAAGGGCCAGCCTCAGTATCAGGAATGAACTGGGTATCTGGTGAAGCTGCCCTGAAATCATGTACAGGAGAAGATGGACTTCTTCTTCTACTCTGCCTTCAGTTCTGTCTTCAGCTCTTTCCTCAGCTCTCTCTTCAGCTCTTTCTTCAGAGCCCTTGATCCAACCACCAACAGTCTTTGTAATTCCCATTCGGTGCAGGCTGTGTTGGTTGAAAGTGTCCACATGTGAGAGCTTGGTAGGAGTCTCCCCCTCACAGCTAACTCCAAACCTCCTAAATACTCTAGTAAGGGCCATACCATAAGGCAAGTGTGCCTTGGATCTGTTCAAAGTTTCTCTCATGGCCTCTATCATAAGTGCAGGGAGGTTTAGGGGGGTCTGAGTGATGATATGAAACATGACACATACATCTCTGCCAGATAGTAAGTCATGTCTACCACTCCTAGGAAAGAATAGTTTTGTCACAATCTGATGCAGGACCCTCATCTCAATGGACAGTAGCTTTGCTTCCAATCTGTTTAAACTTCCTGAAAATCTTCTCCTAAGATAATTCTGATCCCTTCTTCTTTAATTGGGAGTTCCATATATGAGTATCCTTCACTAGGCAACTGAAGTATTTCTCCCAATATCCTAGAATCCAAGCATATGTCAATCCCCTTGACTGTTGAAGTCACTGACCCATTTCCATAATGTAGGTTCTGGTAGAACTCTCTAACTAGATCAACATAGGTGACTTCCTTAAGGGAGCAGTAGAGTTTCCATCCTTAATTTTTGATCTTACTTGCAAAAGTAAAGCCTTCTTTCTCAAAGAACCGAAAATCTATATTTTTCCCGGTTTCTACTTTTCTATCAGAAAGAAGATTTACACTGGGGCTTTTGGAGGATTGAGAGGGACCTTGAGCAGGTACTGAAACTAGATCGGGAAAACTGGAAGACTGAGCATGCCTTTTCTTTCGGACAATTTCCTCAGGCTCTCGGATTGATTTCCTCCTTTGGGGAAGTTTCATCTTTGGAACCATATCCAAAAAAGTAACAGACAAGAAGACTTGAATTCAGTGGAAGAGGATCACAAAAGAGTAAAGAAGAATTTTGGTGGAGAAAAGAAGTGGATTTTGAATGAACGGTGAAGTTCTAGGGCACGTTCCACCCGCGCCTATCACTGCGAGAAAGCACAGAAAAATCCTTTTCAAGGAGGCAATTTTTGGTGGAGAGGAGGAGGGAGAATTGCCTCAGAATTGATCCTTGGATTTGGAGCAAAAAGAGTTGGAGAGGACGGCTTTCGGAAGGAAGACGACGAGAAGATGATCATCTCATAAACAAGGTTTTCCGTTTTAAAAACAATGAACCCGATGGAAGTTGGTGGGATTTACAAGTTTGCCATTGAGTCGACTCATGGGGGTCGACTCATGAAGTTCAGAAAATCAGGAAAAATGCAAATAAATTCCAGAAAAATTCAAAATTTTGGGAGAAAGAATTTTGCTCAATGATAAGTTTTTAGAGTGATAAAACTGAGCTTTTGGAACCAGGATAGTTGTTGGAAATTGAGCTCTAAGAATATTTGATAATAATTAAGAGAAGTTTAGGCAAATGGATCTAGAATTCCTAGATTTCTCCTAATTTCACAGAATCTATCCTCACTAAGGGCCTTTGTAAAGATATCGGCTAATTGATTTTCAGTGCAAACATATTCAAGAATTATATTTTTGTTTTGAACATGTTCTCTTATGAAATGATGTCTTATCTCAATATGTTTAGATCTTGAGTGTTGTATTGGATTTTTAGATAGATTTATAGCACTTGTATTATCACATTTTATTGGTGTTTCATTAAGTTTGATTCCAAAATCTTCGAGTTGTTGCTTAATCCACAAGATTTGAGCACAACAACTTCCGGCTGCAATGTATTCGGCCTCAGCCGTAGACAGTGCCACCGAATTTTGTTTCTTGCTAAACCATGAGATTAGGTTAACTCCAAGAAATTGGCAAGTTCCACTTGTGCTTTTTCTATCTAATTTACATCCAGCAAAATCAGCATCAGAATATCCTAACAAATTAATTTGTGAGTCCTTAGAGTACCATAACCCTATAGTTTGTGTACCATTTAAGTATCTAAGGATTCTTTTAACAGCATTCAAATGAGATTCCTTAGGATTAGATTGATATCTTGCACATAAGCAAACACTAAACATGATATCAGGCCTACTTGCAGTTAAATATAATAATGAGCCAATCATACCTCTATAGTATTTTAAGTCTACGCTTTTACCTTCATCATCCTTGTCAAGCTTACATGAGGGACTCATTGGTGTGCCAATTGGTTTGCAGTTCTCCATTCCAAATCTTTTGAGTAGTTCCTTGGTGTACTTGCTTTGGGTGATGGAGATTCCCTCTTTGATTGTTTGATTTGGAGTCCGAGGAAGAAGGTGAGTTCTCCCATCATGCTCATCTCGAACTCTCCCTGCATAAGCTTAGCAAAGTCTTGACAAAGGGATTCATTAGTAGACCCAAAAATTATGTCATCAACATAAATTTGTATAATTAGCATATCATTTTGGTTTCTTTAATAAATAGAGTTGTATCCACATTGCCTCTTGAGAAACCATTATTTAGTAGAAATTTGCTTAGCCTTTCATACCATGCTCTAGGTGCTTGTTTTAGACCATATAAAGCTTTATTTAATCTAAAGACATGATTGGAAAAAGCATGATTTTCAAATCCAGGGGGTTGTTCTACATATACTTCTTCAGAAATATATCCATTTAAAAATGTACTTTTAACATCCATTTGAAATAGTTTGAATTTCATAAAGCAAGCATAAGCAAGTAGAAGTCTAATGGCTTCTAATCTAGCAACAGGTGCAAAGGTTTCATCAAAATCAATTCCTTCTTCT